>NC_036446.1:570000-761542 GCF_002775205.1 Xiphophorus maculatus | reverse complement strand
AATTTAAGGTTTTCCTTTTCTCTGATATCTTCTGGTTTTACTGACTGGCTGTTGACTGAATTATTATATTTGTTTCCCGCCAGTTCTGCTCTGATTAAAATGTAATTACAGCAGAACTTTACTAGACAGTAACACCGAACCACCAGCAGGGGGCAGCAAATCACGCGAGGCTTCAAGCAGCTTCCTTTAAACAGACGATCGGTTTTCCAGCAGCTTTGCTGCTTTAGTTCAGACTTTAAAGGAAAAATCTAGAAAACTGGAGATAAAATGGAGATCTACGCGTCTGGAGGAATTCTTCGTAACCTGGAAAACACTCTGCAGCTGTAAACAAACCTCTAGCCAAGCAGAATATTTTTCACAGATACATAAATTATTAATCTCCTGAGAGACATGCAGGGGCTCAAAGATGCTGTAAAATACAATAAAAACAGCATCAATCTAAGTAAACAAGAGTTATGTGAAAACATTGCAAAGCATTACGACAGAACTATACAAGGTGGTTTGTTTTATCAAAGTACGGCCGCCAGGGGGCGCTGTGAGGGCCTCAGAAAGTTGGCAGGAAATGAGAGATAAAGAAAAGCCAATGAATTTTCAATCTTAAACATTTTTCTGTTTTTCAATCACTTTAAAAATAAAATCTAATTTAAAATCAATGATTTACATATTATTTCTCCTCATTTCCAAATGGCTGCCAGTCATGCTATGCTAGCCTTGGTCCTCAAGCTAGCATAGCATAGCGAGACCAAACTGGAAAAACTTTCTGATAAGAAAAAAGACCAAATGAGCCTGCGGTGTTATGAATTAACTGGTGGCTAAATTAACTGGTTGAAACCTTTGCACACCGCAGATGTTTCTAAATTGTAGGTGGCTGCGTCAATGCCTGTTGAAAAATGCTAACTATGTGACAAAACCGTTCGCAAAACTTTACTATGAATTATATTTGATGCATATACATTTAATGTTACATGTGAAAAATAATTTTTCAAAACAAGTTTCTACAGAGCAGCGTTCAGTTCGCTTCAAAAACACCGCATTGGAGCAAAACCAGATCGAGTAACGCGACAATCCCATTCACATTCAGGTTCACCAGAATAAATTAATTTCATCTCATGAACAGACACAATGTAAACCTGAGTGGAAGGTTTCTGCTTTTTATAACCAGCACTGATCAGAAAAACATTGGAATTGACTCTCAACTTGGTAATTTAGCGATATTCTTCCAGTCAGTTTGCCTGACAAACCTGTTAAACAATATTAACTCCAAAACGTTGGCAGCAAGTGAATATTACTTTTGTAGACAATAAAATAAACTGGTCCAACAAGTCAATCAGACGACGGCGCTGATATCGTACCAGCGGTCGCCGAGTTCCGAGAGCGCCATTGTAGCCACTAAACTGTAATGGCCGACGGAAGTTCAACCATCCAACCTGTTATTGATTCTGATCTAACGGAAACCCCACGCTTTAGGAAGCAAACCTGGATTAACTGGTGACACTTTCAGAATCTCAGTTTGCGGGAAGATTTTAACCCGTTTCTGATGTAAAACTATATAAGGATAGTTTTCTCAGCGTTGTCTCTTATGGTTGAGTATTAGGGTCATTTAATGAAAAGAATAAAGACTTTTAGTTAAATTACCAGGGAAAAATAGCAACAATAAGGAATAAATGACACTGCCACGTAGATCTGCGGTAGCCATGTCTTCTGTAAATGAAGGGAATAACCCTTAACATGTTACAAAAACAATGTTTAAAACATTTCACTAGGGAAATGTGAAAACCAACACAGCCAGTCGAACTTTTTAAACATTTTATTTTTAATTCTACGGCTCTTCAACATTTACGTCGGTTTTCGGGGATTAATCTTTGCTTTGAGATCTGTTTATGGCATCTTGAGATCTATTTCGATCTTCCTTTGACGAGTTTCATCCTCTGAAGTTCTGCGTAGTTTACATGTTTTGATGATTTTGCAGATTCATTTTTTAAAAAGGCAACATACCATATTAGACTAGTAAACGTCTTTCTGCCAAGGGGTCCTGGAGGGTGCATGGGAGTTCGCCCAACTGGTCTACATGTGTTTTGTGGACTTGGAGAAGGCGTTCGACCGTGTCCCTCGGGGAGCCCTGTGGGGGGTTCTCCGGGAGTATGGGGTACCGGGCCCTTTGATACGGGCTGTCAGGTCCCTGTATGACCGGTGTCAGAGTCTGGTCCGCATTGCCGGCAGTAAGTCGGGCTCGTTTCCGGTGAGAGTTGGACTCCGCCAGGGCTGCCCTTTGTCACCGATTCTGTTCATTACTTTCATGGACAGAATTTCTAGACCAGCCAAGGTGTTGAGGGGATCCGATTTGGTGGCCTTAGGATCTCATCTCTGCTTTTTGCAGACGATGTGGTCCTTCTGGCTTCATCAGATTGTGATCTGCAGCTCTCGCTGGAGCGGTTCGCAGCCGAGTGTGAAGCGGCCGGGATGGGGATCAGTGCCTCCAAATCCGAGGCCATCATGGTCTTGAGCCAGAAAAGGGTAGAGTGCCTTCTCCGGGTCAGGAGGGGTGTCCTGCCCCAGGTGGAGGAGTTCAAGTATCTCGGGATCTTGTTCACAAATGAGGGAAGAAGGGAGCGGGAGATCGACAGGCGGATTGGTGCAGCGTCTGCCATGAAGCGGGCGCTGTACCGGTCCGTCGTGGTGAAGAGAGAGCTGAGCCAAAAAGCCAAGCTCTCCATTTACCGGTCGATCTACGTCCCCACCCTCATCTATGGTCATGAGCTTTGGGTCATGACCGAAAGAACGAGATCGCAGATACAAGCGGCCGGAATGGGTTTTCTCCGTAGGGTGTCTGGGCTCTCCCTTAGAGAGAGAAGCTCAGTCATCCAGAAGGGACTAGAGCCGCTGCTCCTTCACATCGAGAGGAGCCAGTTGAGGCTCAGGCATCTGGTCAGGATGCCTCCTGGACGCCTCCCTGGTGAGGAGTTCAGGTCCCACCAGGAGGAGGGGAAAACCCAGGACACGCTGGAGGGACAATGTCTCATGGCTGGCCTGGGAACGCCTCGGGATTCCCCTGGAAGAGCTGGAAGAAGTGGCTTGAGAGGGAAGTCTGGGCCTCCCTTCTGAAGCTGCTGACCCCGCGACCTGACTCCGGATAAGCGGAAGAAGATGGATGGATGGATGGATGGATGGATGGATGGATGGATGGATGGATGGATGGATGGATGGATGGATGGATGGATGGATGGATGGAAGTCTTTCTAATTAGTTATTCTCGAGATCTTAATAGGTGTATTACGGAATCGGATAGTATTTTTGCTAAGATTTTTAGTTCTTTAAGCTTATCGCATTGTTTACTTCCTGGTTTGGTAAAGGGGTCCTAAAAAGCCACGCCCACAGAAACAGCGGTCTTTCCCTGCAGCCGCCACCAGTTAATCCATAACACTGGCAGCCCCACTGTGGAGGAAATGACTGTAAAAAAAACTTGTAAGAACTGTGGGAATACAATATAATCTGATGGGATTAACATAAAATATTACACGTTTTCTTAGAATCAAAAGATGGGAAGGATTGTGATGTCAACATGACATTTAACCCACCAATCAAACTCAAAATACAGATTCCGCATTAGCTGCACATGCTAGCCCGAAGTAGTTAGCATTAGCTAGAGCAGCTCCCGTTTCAGACACCGATCAGTGAAAACCAAACTGAATTATATGAATATAATAATAATATGAATTATATGATTCATATTCATATAATGAGCTTTAAGGCGCATAAATGGACAGAAACAAGAAGTTTGGATGTACAGACCTGCAGCTGATGATGATGATGATGATGATGGGACACCTGAAGCCTGTATCGTGCTATGGCAAGCCGTTTTAACATAAAATCAGTTTCACCACACTTCCGTTCCAGATATCTGAATGTGAGCTGGTAAAATGCGACCTGCGTTAAATTGTAGCGTTTCTTCCCAGTTTTGTTCCTCTGAGTATGTTGCTGTGAAACATGCGTTTTTTAAATTTTTTGTCTTCATTTTGGTACAATTTTAATCCAAACTATGTTAATGTATTATTCTCTTTTGCGCTGAGGGGAATAAACAGGGACCCTAAACAAGTGTGTACACAGAAAATCTGAAAAATAAATACTTTAAATGGGGTGGGGGGGACAAGACAAAAAAAGTCCCAATGTGGACAGAAAGAAGTTGTTTCTGTGTTTTAGCAGATTCTTCATCCTTCCAGAATGCCAGTGTCAGACTCTAATTGTGTTTTCAGTCTCTAATTACATTCTGACCGGTATAAACGACGTCATACTTACAATTAATTTGCATGGAAAATTAATGCAAATTAATGTTCCATCCATTAATTTTACTCACCAGTAAATTATGAGTCATAAAATAAATTTGAGACGTCTCGATTTTTGTTCTGACTAGCATAATTCTGAGTAATTCTTGACATTTTTAATGTACTTCAGAAATCTTGAGATTCTTGAAGTAACATTGTGACATCACTGATATCTTTAGCAATTATTCTGTTAAAACGTCACAGATTTACATATCATTTTGAAATTGAAACAATCAAAGTATTTTAAAAGTATTTAGAAACTGCATCTTGGGTCGCCTGCAGAACTTTTAGCTCCTCCAGCTCTATAATATTTTACTGAAGCTTTGGTTTACTGTTTGTTTGACTCTAGGAAACATTTGTCCATTTATTGCTCCAAAATGGAGTCCACCGGTCTTTAGTTTATTTAACAAACATGAAAGCCACTGACTCAAACAGCAGCTAACTCTGATCAGCCGTCAGCAAACCCGCAGAGGTTCCCATTGTTATTGAACCACAGTGACACCTGCTGGTCACACCGCGACACTTTACTGTAAGGCTCTTAGACGGGACGTTTCTGTCTCGGCAGAGAATAATTATGAAGTTCTTGTTCCCCTCGCCTCCCATCCATTTTCTAAAATCCTGCTGATCTTTTCCACTCTGAAGCATTTTCTGATCATTTATGCAGGAAACCCAAAATTCTGCAGGCAGCGTTTTGGACACCTCAGTGGCAACATTTCATAACTGCTGTATCTAAAACTGTAGACTAAGTCATAATTATGTTGCCATATATTTATGTAGTTCCGGATGTCTGACCCTTCAGATGATGAAACCGCCACCTTGAAATGAATTAGAATCTGTCAATAATAATAATATAATGTAAGTTATTATTAATTATTCTTCATAGAATAATGTGACTTCAGAAATCTTGAATAATCATTCAGGATGGTCAATATGAAGTTGTTGATTGTGAATGTCTGAAAATGAACTAAAACTAAAAAGCAGTAATCAGGTTCATTAATAAAGCGACATAATGACCGTCTGACCGTTAAATTACCGAATTTATCTGGAGTAAAATCATCTTTTAAAATCTGCCGTTTAAATTCACTGAAGATTTCAGTTGGTTCAGTTTGGGGGAAACGTCTGAACCCGCCCGAACCTGGAGCCGCAGATAACGCTCCGCTTTCAGCAGCTTATCAGCTGCAGGGCGGGCCAGAACCAGGCAGCCGGGCCAGAACAGAACCAGGCAGCCAGAACAGAACCAGGCAGCCGGGCCAGAACAGAACCAGGCAGCCGGGCCAGAACAGAACCAGGCAGCCAGAACAGAACCAGGCAGCCGGGCCAGAACAGAACCAGGCAGCCAGAACAGAACCAGGCAGCCGGTCCGTTTCCTGTAAAACTCAGAGCATCAACAAACATCTGATTGGTTCTGCAGTGAGGAAGAGGAGGAGGAAGAGCCACAGTGTGTGTGTGTGTTTTGGTGTGATCAGCTGCATGTTTGCTCTCTCAGTCGCTCCGTAAACGTGGAGCAGGAAGTCCAGCAGAACCAGAACTCCCAGAACTCAGGTTGGTTTGTACTTTAACTTCTTAACCAGTTTAGCTCAAATTAGAAACCAGTTTGCCTGTTTAACTGGAACTGGAGACCAGTTAACACTGATCTGTTCTAAACTAATCTTCCAGCTTCTCTCTCTGACATCACAGAGGGCAAAGGTCGCAGAGATCAGAAGATGTGATTATAGATGATTGATCTCCAGTCGATCAGCTGTTTGAGTTTCAGGTTTCAGCTGGTTGAAGGCGATGAAGGTTAACTAGATGAGATGAAAGGTCTTCTTCTGAAAATAAACCGATGATGATGATGATGATGACGGTGATGAAGAAGAGGAGGAGGTTTTATTCTTCATCATCACTTTCACAGATCCACTTTTTGATTCCCTGGTTTCTAATGTGAAACTTTCGTCTGTTTCCATCTCAAAGCCGATTTCAGCCTCCTGTCAGGTTGTTGGTCAGTTGGGTCATCATAGTTAGGCCCAGTTAGGCCCAGTTAGGCTCAGTTAGTCCCAGTTAGGCCCAGTTAGGCCCAGTTAGGCTCAGTTAGTCCCAGTTAGGCCCAGTTAGGCTCAGTTAGTCCCAGTTAGGCCCAGTTAGGCTCAGTTAGTCCCAGTTAGGCCCAGTTAGGCCCAGTTAGGCTCAGTTAGTCCCAGTTAGGCCCAGTTAGGCCCAGTTAGTCCCAGTTAGGCCCAGTTAGGCCCAGTTAGTCCCAGTTAGGCCCAGTTATCAATCAGTGCATCAAGTTGAACTTCAAGTTTCTCTCTAAGGAAACCCAGCAGTTTGATTCGTCTTTCAGTTGCTGCTGCTCCTGGAACCCGGTTCCGAACGGTTTCAGAATGTGTTGGCCTCTCTAGGTTCTGATCGGGCCGGTTGGACAGAACCTGTCTGTCATCTGATCCGGTGAACCGTCGGAGGTGGAAACACCCAGAAAGTCAAACACAGCGAGTCGGACCTGAACACACCCGGTACCTCCTCAGTGTAAACATGAGCTGTTAGAGGTCCGATCAGGATGTAGGAGGTTTTGACCCATTACAGGTCCGATCAGAACACTAAAGGTTCTGACAGAGCCGTCTTTGTGGGTTTGTCCTGAAAGGCGTCATTCGGGTCGGACCCGATTTGCATGCTGCAGGAAACAGAAACAAACTCATTTTCATTTACGGCTGAAAGCTGGCGTCGGGCTGCAGCTCTTCTCTCATAGGAACCAGAACCATCAGAGTTCTGCCGGGCAGAACCCGACCCAAGTGCTACGATTCACAGTCTCTCTCCAGAACCTCCTGATTATTTCCAACGTGGCCGACATCTTTAACTAATCTGCTGAACGCGTCAGAACACAGGCTGGTGAGTCACTGTTATCTATGAAAAAAGGTCCAAATGGTTCTGATGGACCCGGCTGAGGCTTCTATATTTACTGCTCTACCTTCGGTTCACCTGTGACCCAGGTTCTGGCTTGTTAAGCCAGAACGGTTCTGGAACCTGATCTTTTCTGAAGCACAGTGGATGTTTCGGGTTCTGGTGTCTGTGCAGAACCACGACGAGCAGAACCATTCCAGTAGTAATCTCTGGTTCCGCTGGTTCCGTCCTCACTGAACAGAACTTTCTGGTTCTGATCGAGAAGCTCGGTGCTCAGGTGATCTTCCTGGTTCCTGTTGGGTTAATTCCAGGGTCGGATCCGGGAATCCTCCATGGCGGCAGTGGGAGCGGAAGCGACCGGGTCGTGGTTCCTGACACCAGAACTCTTCCTGCTCCTCATCCTCATCATCCTCCTCTCCATCTTCCTCACTACTCTCTGCAGCGACTGCAACAGGTCAGATCTGCAGCCCGAACACAAACATTCTGAGACGCAGACAGACGCAGACAGACGCAGACAGACGCAGTCAGACGCAGTCAGACGCAGATAGACGCAGATAGACTCAGTCAGACGCAGACAGACGCAGTCAGACCCAGTCAGACGCAGATAGACGCAGATAGACTCAGTCAGACGCAGACAGACGCAGTCAGACTCAGATAGACTCAGTCAGACGCAGACAGACGCAGTCAGACCCAGTCAGACGCAGTCAGACGCAGATAGACTCAGTCAGACGCAGACAGACGCAGTCAGACGCAGATAGACTCAGTCAGACGCAGATAGACGCAGACAGACGCAGTCAGACGCAGACAGACGCAGTCAGACTCAGTCAGACGCAGACAGACGCAGTCAGACGCAGAAAGACCCAGTCAGACGCAGATAGACTCAGTCAGACGCAGACAGACGCAGATAGACTCAGTCAGACGCAGATAGACGCAGACAGACGCAGTCAGACGCAGACAGACGCAGACAGAAGCAGACAGACGCAGTCAGACGCAGATAGACTCAGTCAGACGCAGATAGACGCAGTCAGACGCAGATAGACGCAGACAGACGCAGACAGACGCAGTCAGACGCAGCCAGACAGACCCAGACAGACGCAGTCAGACGCAGTCAGACCCAGTCAGACGCAGACAGACCCAGTCAGACGCAGTCAGACGCAGACAGACCCAGACAGACGCAGTCAGACGCAGTCAGACGCAGACAGACGCAGACAGACACAGACAGACGCAGTCAGACGCAGATAGACGCAGTCAGACGCAGATAGACGCAGACAGACGCAGTCAGACGCAGACAGACGCAGACAGAAGCAGACAGACGCAGTCAGACGCAGACAGACGCAGACAGACGCAGTCAGACGCAGATAGACGCAGACAGACGCAGTCAGACGCAGACAGACGCAGACAGAAGCAGACAGACGCAGTCAGACGCAGATAGACGCAGACAGACGCAGACAGACGCAGTCAGACGCAGACAGACGCAGACAGACGCAGTCAGACGCAGACAGACGCAGACAGACGCAGTCAGACGCAGATAGACGCAGACAGACGCAGACAGAAGCAGACAGACGCAGTCAGACGCAGATAGACGCAGACAGACGCAGTCAGACGCAGACAGACGCAGTCAGACGCAGACAAACGCAGACACACGCAGTCAGACGCAGTCAGACGCAGACAGACCCAGACAGACCCAGTCAGACGCAGTCAGACCCAGTCAGACCCAGTCAGACGCAGACAGACGCAGTCAGACGCAGTCAGACGCAGACAGACCCAGTCAGACCCAGACAGACCCAGACAGACGCAGTCAGACGCAGACAGACGCAGACAGACCCAGTCAGACGCAGACAGACGCAGTCAGACGCAGTCAGACGCAGTCAGACGCAGTCAGACCCAGTCAGACGCAGTCAGACCCAGTCAGACCCAGTCAGACGCAGACAGACGCAGACAGACCCAGTCAGACGCAGACAGACGCAGTCAGACGCAGTCAGACGCAGTCAGACCCAGTCAGACGCAGTCAGACCCAGTCAGACGCAGTCAGACGCAGTCAGGCGTAGTCAGACCCAGTCAGAAGCAGACAGACGCAGTCAGACGCAGTCAGACGCAGTCAGACCCAGTCAGACGCAGTCAGACCCAGTCAGACGCAGTCAGACGCAGTCAGGCGTAGTCAGACCCAGTCAGAAGCAGACAGACGCAGTCAGACGCAGACAGACGCAGACAGACCCAGTCAGACGCAGTCAGACGCAGACAGACGCAGTCAGACGCAGATAGACGCAGACAGACGCAGACAGAAGCAGACAGACGCAGTCAGACGCAGATAGACGCAGACAGACGCAGACAGAAGCAGACAGACGCAGTCAGACGCAGATAGACGCAGACAGACGCAGACAGAAGCAGACAGACCCAGTCAGACGCAGATAGACGCAGACAGACGCAGACAGACGCAATCAGACGCAGACAGACGCAGTCAGACGCAGACAGACGCAGACACACGCAGTCAGACGCAGTCAGACGCAGACAGACCCAGACAGACCCAGTCAGACGCAGTCAGACCCAGTCAGACCCAGTCAGACGCAGACAGACGCAGTCAGACGCAGTCAGACGCAGACAGACCCAGTCAGACCCAGACAGACCCAGACAGACGCAGTCAGACGCAGACAGACGCAGACAGACCCAGTCAGACGCAGACAGACGCAGTCAGACGCAGTCAGACGCAGTCAGACGCAGTCAGACCCAGTCAGACGCAGTCAGACCCAGTCAGACCCAGTCAGACGCAGACAGACGCAGACAGACCCAGTCAGACGCAGACAGACGCAGTCAGACGCAGTCAGACCCAGTCAGAAGCAGTCAGACGCAGTCAGACGCAGTCAGACGCAGTCAGACCCAGTCAGACGCAGTCAGACCCAGTCAGACGCAGTCAGACGCAGTCAGACGCAGACAGACCCAGACAGACCCAGTCAGACGCAGTCAGACCCAGTCAGACCCAGTCAGACGCAGACAGACGCAGTCAGACGCAGTCAGACGCAGACAGACCCAGTCAGACCCAGACAGACCCAGACAGACGCAGTCAGACGCAGACAGACGCAGACAGACCCAGTCAGACGCAGACAGACGCAGTCAGACGCAGTCAGACGCAGTCAGACGCAGTCAGACCCAGTCAGACGCAGTCAGACCCAGTCAGACCCAGTCAGACGCAGACAGACGCAGACAGACCCAGTCAGACGCAGACAGACGCAGTCAGACGCAGTCAGACCCAGTCAGAAGCAGTCAGACGCAGTCAGACGCAGTCAGACGCAGTCAGACCCAGTCAGACGCAGTCAGACGCAGTCAGGCGTAGTCAGACCCAGTCAGAAGCAGACAGACGCAGTCAGACGCAGACAGACGCAGACAGACCCAGTCAGACGCAGTCAGACGCAGACAGACCCAGTCAGACGCAGTCAGACGCAGACAGACGCAGTCAGACGCAGTCAGACGCAGACAGACGCAGACAGACGCAGTCAGACGCAGACAGACCCAGTCAGACGCAGTCAGACGCAGACAGACGCAGTCAGACGCAGTCAGACGCAGTCAGACGCAGACAGACGCAGTCAGACGCAGACAGACCCAGTCAGACGCAGACAGACCCAGTCAGACGCAGTCAGACGCAGACAGACCCAGTCAGACGCAGTCAGACGCAGACAGACCCAGTCAGACGCAGACAGACCCAGTCAGACGCAGTCAGACGCAGTCAGACCCAGTCAGACGCAGTCAGACGCAGACAGATGCAGCTCATAGCAGTGATGGAATCGATGGGGACCGTTTATACCGTTACACAAACCCCAATAATGTAGGTCATTTAGCCTGTCATTAAAATATATGTATATTTTTTCCAGTTATATATGTCGTAAGCTTGCTACCTAAATATTTACATTTTAGGTACATACCTAGCTTGCTAACTAAATATTTAGTTTAGATTTGTGGCATTTATAAATGAATGAACAACATGGTGAAAATAATACATTTTCCTCCATTTTTCCTCTTATGACAGGCTAAATGACCCAAATTATTGCTGTTAATTTGTGACAGTACGACTTTACAAACGGCCCGCCATAGTGGATCAGAACCTTTACCTGAAATCTGGCACCAGAACCAGAATATGTCCATCCATGGCGGTCAGATCTGGAGCAGATGATAATCTGTTTGGGTTTCAGAAACTCGTTTGAGCTCCAGGACTCAAAGACAGAGAAACCGCCGTCAGCTCTCATCCGAGTGGTAAGATCAGCAGAACCGCGGATCGGCTGCAGAACTCCAGCCGGAACCGACTAACCGATGTGTGACCTGGTCTGCAGGTGAAGCTGGAGGAGGTGAAGGAGAACCCGATGATTGGAGAGATCCAGAAGGACGAGAGAGGTGAGCCGTCTGATCCGGAGAAGGTTCTGCAGAACCCGGGGAATCCGGTCCTGTTCAGTTTGGACCTTTTTCTGTTGCAGAGTTTAGTCCTGGAGGAGATCCAGCTGAACCGGTCAGTTCCTCCGAGGGCCAACAGGGGGAGCTGCAGAGCCGCCCAGGTCAGGCTGGTTCTGTGGGCCAAACAGGCTCAGAAGGAAGAGAAACCAGAACCAGAACCAGAACATGCTTTGAAAAATAATTCATTAAATATCCAACTCCCACTGCAGCTCTCAGTATAACCTTCTGATATATTTGCTCATTTAAATTCATGGACAGACTAAATATTTGCATGTCAAATGATGTCAGATTCCCAGAGAGCCGAGCAGCAGAACCAATAAACGGATCAATCCGTTTATTGGAAATATTTACCTGCAGAAGACTTCACCTGCATTAAACATCCGTATAACAGCGGCTCAGATTAGAGATATGCTGCTTCACTGTAGGAGAAACTGCAACAGGAAACAAATATAAAGATATTTTTATCTCCCACACATTTGGAAACGCAGCAGCAGATTCACACAAAGGTAGAAAAATATAAACAACAGTAATTAAATTAGTTTGTAGAGTTTCTGTTGCTCAAAAATGAGCAGCAGTAAATATTAAGGTTGGAAGCTAAATGTTTAGCTTAGCTAGAGCTAACTAACTAAATATTTGGCTTGAAACTGTAACATTTATAAGTGAATAAATGTGAAAATACGACTGAACAACGAATCCTGATTTTCTTTTTGGCTAAATAACCCAAATGAATTTTTAACTGTAACTTTACTAACGGTTCTCTGCAATCGGGCCGACATGAAAATAATACTACAGCATTTAGGATAATTTAGAAAAGTAAAATGTGCAGCATGTGTATGGATATATATGTGCATAAAAACAACAGTAAGCAGTGAAAACGCTGCAGCTAAGAGCAGAATGATGAAACCTGTTGGGTTTGTTGGGGGAAGGATTTGCGGAAACGCCGCTTTGTGCGTCTCGGTCTGCAGTTCAGCAGCAGCTTCACTTCATATTGTTACGTTTCTACAGAACATTGTTAACGTTTAGATTTAGCTGCCGCTGTGTCATCATGATTCAACACCAGACTACATTTCCCATGATGCCTGTTTTCAGACCCAAACCCCGCAGAGGGAACCTCAGCCCGCGTGCCTCCCTGGAGGAGCCACCTGGTGGCGCCAGAGAGCAGAGGAGGGGCTGAGAGCCCGACAGGGTGGGATAAAGGATGGACTCGGGTTCTTAATGACGTCAGTGTTTTTTTCCCCTTAGACCTGAAAGGCTCCGCCCCTCGAACCTGCGACCACGTCAGAGATGGGCGGGGCCACGGCAGCGAACCGCTGGGATCGACAGCCAATCGGCTGTCAACGCAGCTTCATTACGTCACTCAGTCCGACGAGAGGAACACGGTTTACGCTCGAGTCAGCAAGAAACTCCGCTTGGCCAACTCACCTGTTCCCACACCTGGGGGGGCGGGGCCACCGCGGGGGGAGGAGCCTGAGGATCAGCGCTCCCCTCCGCGGCCCGACCGGGAAACATGGCGGGAGGACGGAGCAGAATAACCCCAACACCAGGGGGCGCTGTGGCAGCCAGCTGCAGAGAGAAAGAGGATGATGATGATGACGCCTCATCTGACTTCAAACCGTCTGTTACCATGGAAACGCGGATCTTTGGAAACCATCCTGCATGAAACTTTTGAGTTCTGATTGGTCCGTTGTGTTCCGACCCAAACTGGTTCTGATCAGCTGATATCTGCTGCTCGCTTCATGTCCATCCAGAAGGGGGCGCTGCAGGAACAGGAACTGAAATAAAGTTGAAAAGATTTTAAAGATTTCTAAACACAGTGGTACAAAAACAGGAAGATTGATACGTGTTCGGTGTTTTGTTTTTGTCTTTTTATTGGATAAATATAGTTTTAGTTCCCTAAAACTGAAAAAGGTGAAGGTGATGAAATACAAAATATGAGAAATATAATTATTTGAAAGTTTTCTGCCTGTCTTGGTATTCTTTCCATGAAAACCAATAATAATATTCTCAAACATTAGTGATGATTTAGCATCAACATTACAAATGATAAAGTTATTAATTTCTCTCTGAAGTTCCAGATTAAATGACTGATTGTTTCTGGAAGCTCGATTTTTAAGTTTCTGATGAAATATTATCGTTTTTCCTCCCAGTAAATCAGGAACAGAAACATGTTGATGAAACAGGAACGACAGAAACAATCATTTATATTTATCATAAAGTTTCCATATTTCATAGAGACAGAATGAAAACCTGAGTGGATTTCCGTGGATGGCCCACAGGGGGCGCTGCACAGCAACACATCACATTCACTCTATTTTCAATCAAACATATCAGAGTAAAATAGTTTGTTTCCTAAATGTTTGATTTTCCTGGAAGTCTGGATCAAAGATAAACTGGAAAATGTTTGTAAACTTCATCTTTTCCGTTTTCATTCATCTGATTAGTTTTGTTACTAATCTCTCATCAATAAAGATATTTCTCCTGACAAGCTGCACGGGGATTTCATCGATATTTTCTCTGTTTTGGATGACAGAGAATAAAAATGTGAAAATAAAATTCATAATCCTGAATGCTCTGCATACTCGGCTGGATGTTTTATGCTTTTATTGTTTTACAAAAATCAATAATGATCAACAAAATGGGACATTTACTAAAAAACCTTTTGCAAATGGTTGACAATAAGTAAAATCTCATATCTATAACTGCGGCATATTTACGCCGATTCTCTCCTCTGACGACGATCGTCGTAAAAAATCCTCATTTGTTTTATCTGCAGGTTAATAAATAATTTAATAGCAAAAACATTAAAATTTCCCATAATCATCTATAAAGTCATAAAATAACAATATAAGCAGTGTATTCCAGCTCTCACTATGGCCAGCATTACAGGTTCTGGTTCTGGTTCTGGATCAGCTTCAGGCGCATTGATTCAACCAAGCTGTGCAGAACAGGTCAGCACCGGCCTGTGAGCCACTTCCTTCTGAGTCATAGGTCAGCCAGAGGTCAGCTGCAAGACGAGGCAGCGAGTACGTCCATCCGCAGCTGCAGGTCCGGGTCCAGGCCCGGTTCTGGGATTTGGTCCTGGTTTTGGTCCGGTCTGTACTCAGGCTCTGGTGAAGAAACAAAACGTGTGCAGGGATTCAAACCCAGAATCGTCCTGCTGCCAAAATAAACCACATGGAAACACAGAGAGGCCGGCGTGACCTTTGACCTCTCAGCCTGAGCATTAAACGGCTTCAGCAGTAATAAAATTATTGTTATGGATTCTGTCTTTTCCTCTTTCTCTTTTAACTGCTTACACGCACACGCTGCAGCTTACATAACCATGTTGATGTGTGACTGCAGGTTCCGTCTGATCAAATATGAAGAAGAATAAAAACTGAACTCTCCAGTCTTCGCCTCACTTGGTTCCGTCCAGACTGAGCTCAGTGGGCCGGTGCTGGACGGTGAATGTAACTCTGGTTCTGATCCGTTTGGATGACATGTACGGCTTCTGACATCTGCTCATTTTTCGGCACTAAAGCCTGTTTTCATATATAACCACATCTCATCATTCCTCAAGGTAATTTACACTCAGAGGTTCTGGTCGGGTTCTGAAGCTGGTAAACGGACCTGGTGGAGCACAGAGACAGAATGAATGAACTCCAACAATAAGATAAGATAAGATAAGATAAGATAAGATAAGATAAATCTTTATTATCATTGTCACAAGAACAACGAAATTCAAAAGGTGCCATCAGTCGGTGCACATGCCCAAAAACAAAAAATAACTGTCTCACAATTCACACACAACGCAAGAATCAACAAACAACTGGAAAATAAAAATAAGAACAGCCACATTCTCACAACATCATTTATGATGATTAATGGTTGTTTTTGATTGCATTTAGTTTTGTTATTGCTGTCGGGTAGAAACTGTCTCTGAGACGTTGGTTCTGGTTCTGGTTGCTCTGTATCTTCTGCCTGAAGGCAGCAGTGTGAACAGAGAAGGTCCGGGGTGAGAAGTGTCCTTTGTGATGTGTTGTGCTTTTCTTAGACAGCGGTCGCTGTGCAGGTCCTCCAGTGAGGGGAGAGGGCAGCCAATGATTTTTTGGGCTGTATTCACAACCCTTTGGAGAGCTTTCCTTTGAGCCGTAGTGCTGCTGTTATACCAGACGCAGATACAGTAGGTCAGTATGCTCTCTATGGAGCACTTGTAGAAGGACACCAGCAGCTTCTCCTTGATGCTGTTCCTCCTGAGAACCCTCAGGAAGTTCAGTCTTTGCTGGGCCTTTTTTATCAGCTCCAAGGTGTTCATGTTCCATGTGAGGCCCTGCTCAATGTGGACCCCCAGGAAACGGAAATCAGCTACCCTCTCCACACATTTTCCCCCAATGGTTAGTGGTGTAATGTCCGTTTTATTCCTCCTGTAATCTATTATGAGTTCTTTTGTCTTTGAGTTGTTGAGGAGCAGATTGTTCTCCCTGCACCACTGCACCAGCCGCTCCACCTCTCCCCTGTAGGCGGACTCGTCGCCTCCTGAGATGAGCCCCACCACTGTGGTGTCATCAGCAAACTTGATGATGGTGTTGCTGTGGTGGGCAGAGGTGCAGTCGTATGTGTACAGACAATAGAGCAGGGGGCTCAGCACACAGCCCTGTGGAGAGCCAGTACTAAGGCTGAGGGCAGTGGATGTATGTTTTCCCACCCTAACTCTCTGCTGTCGGTTGGTCAGGAAGCTCAGGATCCACATGCAGGTGGAGTGAGGGAGGCCCAGGTCCCCCAGTTTGTCCACCAGTCTATGAGGGAGGATGGTATTAAAAGCAGAGCTGTAGTCTACAAAGAGCATCTGCACATAGCTCCCCTGCTGCTCCAGATGTGACAGCAGCATGGAGGGCCGTGATCACAGCGTCCTCTGTGGATCTGTTGGCTCTGTAGGCAAACTGGTGGTGGTCAAAGCCAGGAGGGAGAAGTGCTGTGATGTGACCCCGGACCAGTTTTTCAAAACACTTCGTCACCACAGGGGTTAGTGCCACTGGCCGGTAGTCATTGAGGCAGGAGATGTGAGGTTTCTTGGGTATGGGGACTATGGTGGAAGATTTCAGGCAGGATGGGACTGTAGACAGGGCTAGGGACTGGTTGAAGATCCTGGTGAAGACTCCAGCCAGCTGATCGGCGCAGTCTTTCAGGACACGTCCAGGGACGCCATCAGGTCCAGCAGCCTTCCGTGGGTTGACGGCCCGCAGTGTGCGCCTCACCTCGTGCTCCTCTACAATGAGGGGTGTGGTGTTGTGGGTCGCTTGGTGTAGTGTGGCTGCCTCTGTTGGCTTCACCGCAAAGCGGGCAAAGAAGAGGTTCAGCTCCTCTGCCAGCGTGGCGATGATCATAATATATTGTAAAGCCACAAGCATAAGAAGATTTTTTGAAAATCTTGAATCTTATAATTTAGATAAACTACAGAAGCACCATTTAATTTCTATTCTTAGGATTTAAAACAGAAAATTATCAGAAAGAGGATTTTTATTATTTATTTTATGTCGATTTTGTGGAATAAACTGGAAAAGTTTCAAAAATCTTAAAACTTTGACTGGTTCTTCTTCATTTTCAGCCTAAGTTCTTAAGAACCACATGCGGCCCGGGAACCGCATGTTGGAGACACAAAGATCAGGATTGGATCAGAACCAGAGACCAGAACCTGGACCTGAACCCAGATCAGGTTCTGACGAGCAGGGCCGAACCTTTATTATCTCAGAGTTTAGGAGCGGCAGGTTCGACTGGGAATCTTCTGGTCCAAATGGACACGTTCAACCGGACAGGTGGGTTCTGATCCATCTGAGGCTGCTGCTCTCAGAGCTTCATGGTTCTGATAGTTTTTGTTTTAATCTGAGGGTCAGAGGGAGTCTGGCTGGTTCTGATTGGACCGGAACCAGTCTCGGTCCAGGAAGCAGCAGAGAAAAGGCGGAATACTCCTTTAAGGCAGCAGCTCACACTCCGCACGTAGCTCACGAGCGCTGCGCGTGTGTGCGTGGGGGAGGGGCGCGCACGCACAACCCAGCACGCGCATACAGCCTGCCGAGGCTCCGCCCCCAACAGCACCGCGCAGCAGCGTTTCCGGCAGCCGGTCATCCTGAGTCAGTAAAGTACCTGCAGGTTCCGAAGGTTCTGGTTCTGGTTCGGCTCCAGCTCAGAGTTTGAGTCTTGTTCTGACCCTGAAGACACACAGGAGGCTTCGTGCGCAGCTCCTCTCCACCAATCACCGTGCAGCTCGGTGTCACGTGCTCATCTTGTTTACTAGACGGTAGGAAAATGACCCAGAGGCTGATGGGAAAACCAGGAGCGGACCGGAGGCAGGGATCAGGATTCGGTCCAGAGTTCTGCTCTGAGGTTTGGGGGAAAATGGGCTGTTGTTGCCATGGAAACAGATGATGGGGTGATCTATCTATCTATCTATCTATCTATCTATCTATCTATCTATCTATCTATCTATCTATCTATCTATCTATCTATCTATCTATCTATCTATCTATCTATCTATCTATCTATCTATCTATCTATCTATCTATCTATCTGACTAAATCCATTTCTAGCTAAGTAGGTATCTAACTTAACAGGCTAACTAATTAGCTATTTAATTAGCTAGTTAACAAACCTGTTAAACTAATTATGTAACTAACAGCACATTGTTTTAGGTTATGATCTGTACAGCACATAGTTATCATTATTAATCTTATTTTTATATATTTTTGACACTTTTTTGTGTGAACCTACATTCATCGATGCTGCTGGTACTAACTAACTAACTAACTAACTAACTAACTAACTAACTAACTAACTAACTAACTAACTAACTAACTGTTGGTCTATCATCGTGTCACATGGTGTCATCTCTTCACTCTCATCTCAAACTCATTTCTCTCCAGTCTGATCCAGTCCAGGTCTCGGTGGAAGCCAGTTTCTCCCTGTCACTACAAGCACACACACACACACACACACACACACACACACCTCCAAATGCACGTCCTCCCAGTGTCAGTCTCACTGAGCAGCAGAGGATTCCTGGAGCTGCTGCAGCTCCTCTGGTTTGTGTTGGAGCTTCAGACTCTGCAGGTAGGTGCAGCAGCTGCAGCAGGTGCTGCAGCTGCTGCTGGACGTTTTGGAGAAACGCTCTGAGGCTTTTGTTTGCTTCTTCCAGCTGTTTTCTGCTTGTTTTCCTGTTCGGTTGGAGCAGAGAAACTTCTGCCTGCAGAGGAAACGCTTCCAAGCTTCAGATTCCTGTTGATGTCAGGCTTTTATTGTGAAGGCCTGTTGGGCTGTGATTGGCTGGCAGCTGCTGGTGGAAATGTGTTTTATGGGGACAACAGTTTCGATGAATCAAGTGGATCAGTTAGCTCGGATGATCGTAACCATGGCGACCTGAAAGACAGCAGCGAGTTGATGAGGCGCTGAAAGTCTGAAGCTTCTGTTCCTTCTGCTCCAGCAGAGCAAGAAGAGGGTTGGTGAAGCTTCAGTGTCACTGTGAGGTCAGAGGTCAGCGGTGTGGTGCTCAGCTCAGCCATCATGGAGTTGACTCAGAGTTGGAATTGTTTGCTCTGGTTCCTCTCTGCGTTAGTCACCAGGCGAAGCTCTTAAAGCTGCAGGAACCTCAGCAGCTCGTTAAACCCGACATGATGTGGAGAAATTCCTGAGCCACTTGATGATGTCACAGCCCCACCTCCAACCCGACCTCCATCCCAACGCCTGTCGATGCGTGTTGCTCAGGGTTACAGCACCACCTACAGGCCTTCATCTGACCAACGCTGTGCTGCTGAGGTTACAGTAGGGCCAGGACTTCAACCTGCTAATGTAGATTAATTACATAGATTTTGATTTGTTAAAAAGTTTGACACAATTAATCAATTTTTTCTTGTTTGCATACAAAAATACCGAGGCGGAACCTTTGCATTCACGTGTTGCTGGTACAACTGTAAATCTGACGCACAACCACATCGCTAACAGCAGCAGTGGAAGCGGATTCTCTTAATTTCTGCTTCTATGCGATCTGATTGGACGCTGGAAAACACTTCTGTCGTGTTCAAGTTGAGCCAAAAGCAGTTAGCCTATCAGTGAAGCTATGCTAGCCTAAAATAGCATCTCAATGCTAACAGGTAGCAGTTAATGCTAATATCAGCGTCCATAGTCCACATGTCTAAAGAAGCTCCATGAACGATCTGACTATAAATATAGATAGATAGATAGATAGATAGATAGATAGATAGATAGATAGATAGATAGATAGATAGATAGATAGATAGATAGATAGATAGATAGCATTTATTGTCATTGAACAGAATTCAACGAAATTTCCATTGCAGCTCCCGTGCAAAAGGTCAAATATATACAGTATAAATAAGCAAACACACAATAATAATAATAACAATATATACAACTAAATTAACTAAAGGCACTCAACCACACCAAAGAAGAAGCAGCAGGTCCAATTATGGCAAAGTACAGATAATGTGACAGTGCAAAGTGCAGAACAATATGGCCGTGTGGGGGTGGGGGATATGTATGTGTGACTGCGAGGTTATGATATGTGTGGGAGGGGGGGGGCGGCAGGGAGTAATGGCTCTGACGGCTGTGGGGAAGAAACTGTTTCTCAGTCTATTTGTTGTAGTCCGTATATTCCTGTACCGCTTGCCTGATGGCAGCGGCACAAACAGTCTGTGGCCCGGGTGGCTGGAATCCATGGCTATGGATCCAGCTCTCTTCTTGACCCGGTCTGTGTAAATGGAGTCCAGGTCTGGGAGGGGGCATCCCACAATGCCTTGTGCTGTTCTCACCACCCGTGTCAGTTGTTTCCTCTCCAGTCCTGTGCAGCTACCATACCACACAGTCATGTTGAGGCAGAGGATGCTCTCGATCATCGCCCTGTAAAAGTTCACGAGCAGCCGTGAGGAAAGTCCAGCCCGTCTCAGTTTCCTGAGGAAGAAGAGCCTTTGTTGTGCTTTCTTCACCAGGTGGGAGGTGTTTGTGTTCCAGGAGAGGTCAGACGTGATGTGGAGGCCCAGGAACTTGATGTTGTCCACACGTTCCACCACTTCTCCATCTATGAGAAGGGGAGTGTGATCCGTCCTCCTGGACCTTCTGTAATCCACAATGACCTCCTTGGTCTTCCCTGTGTTCAGCACCAAGTTGTTGGCTGAACACCACTGAGTGAGCTGCAGAATCTCCTCTCTGTAGTGGGTCTCGTTGTTGTCTGAAATGAGACCCACTACTGTTGTGTCGTCCGCGTACTTCACGACTGTGTTGGTGGGGTGGATGGCCACGCAGTCGTGTGTAAACAGGGTGAAGAGAGCTGGGCTGAGCACACAGCCCTGCGGCGTGCCTGTGTTGAGGACCAGTGGGGACGATGTTGAGCCACTTATTCTCACCACCTGAGGCCTGTTGGTGAGGAAGTCTCTGATCCAGTGGCACAGTGAAGCGGGCAGCCCCACCTCGAGTAGCTTCAGCACCAGCTTGTCTGGGATGACGGTATTAAATGCTGAGCTGAAGTCTACAAATAGCATCCTGACGTAGGTGTTGGGATGCTGCAGATGGGTCAGGGCTGTGTGCAGAGTGATGGAGACAGCATCCTCTGTTGACCGGTTCGCTCTGTAGGCGAACTGAAGGCTGTCCAGGTTTGCGGGGATGAAGTCTCTGATGTACCTCAGAAGAATCCTCTCAAAGCACTTCATGATCACCGGGGTCAGAGCGACGGGCCGGTAATCGTTCAGGCTGGTGATGGACCTCTTCTTCGGTACAGGGATGATGGTGGAAGACTTGAGACACTCAGGAACCGTGGCGAGCTGCAGGGACAGATTGAAAATGTCCAGAAACACTCCTGCCAGCTGGTCGGCGCAGGTTTTCAGCGTCTGGCCTGACACCTTGTCCGGTCCTGGAGCTTTGTGGGTGTTGATCCTCCTCAGGGTGGACGTCACCTGATGCTTCTGTAGGACGAGGGGCTGGTGCTGCTCTTCCAGTTGGGGTAGATGTACGGCTTCTCTGCTGCCCGCCGTGTCAAAGCGGGCAAAGAAACTGTTTAAGGTGTCAGGCAGGGTGGGGTCGCGGCTGGTCAGCTGAGTGCTGTGTTTGTAGTCCGTCATGGTTCTAATGCCTCTCCACATGCTTCGGGGGTTGTTGTTGATGAAATGTTCCTCAATCTGCTGTTTGTACTGGAGCTTGGCCTGCTTAATACCCTTTTTCAGTTCCGACCGGGCCCTGCTATAAGCCAACCTTGTCTCCAGACCTGTAGGCAGCATCCCGGGCTTTCAGCAGGGCCCGTACTGTGCTGTCCAGCCATGGTTTCTGGTTTGGAAACACTTTTATGGTCTTAACAGGGAGGACAGCGTCGGTGCAGAACTGAACATAGGACAGAACGGACGATGAGTATTCCTCCAAGTCTGCGCCGTCCCTGAACACACTCCAGTCTGTATGCTCAAAGCAGTCCTGAAGTGCAGAGGAGGCCTCCTCAGTCCAGACCTGAACTATTCTGGTGGTCGGCTTAGTTCTGCAGGCCAGAGGCTTGTAGACAGGAATCAGCTCCACTGAGATGTGGTCAGACATGCCCAAATATGTTCAACTCCGACTGAGAAAATCTTTTTAAAGTGAAAATGGTTTTTGGTTAAAAGCAATTAATTAATTCCAGACCCTGAAATAAACCGAATTAAATTTTAATTTAGGCTGACTTCCAGTTTATTATTTTAATAGTTCTGTTCACTTTCATGAAGAAACATGGAGAGAAATGTGAACAATAACGTCTAAACAAGATCACACGTTAACTAATCCAGTCGGCCTCTATCTAACCACTGTCTGCTGCTGCTGGTTAACAAACATGTAGAAACACCGTAAGATTTGGTCGCAGCTTCCTGTGAAGGACTCTAGAAACAAGATGGTTTGTGATATTTTCTTTGCCAGACATGATGCCCAACACTCGTCTGGGAAAACGCTCACCGTTCGGAGCGCTGGTCAGCCCCGAGACCACCAGGCCCGGCGTCGTCGTGGCAATGGGGCCACAGGGCATCAGCAGGGTCAGAGGTCACAGCGACCTAAAGGTGAGAGGAAATGTCAGAATGATTTCTGTCAGTTCCTGCTGGGCTCTGAACACCTGGCTCCTCTCTCAGGTGTTCTTCCAGTGCGACGATGCAGGCGACCCACGGGCCGCGAACACCTCCTGCGGCAGGTCCGTCTCCACCTGCATCGACGTTCCCAGAAGGTTAGGCTCCGCCCCCTCCGTCTGTCCTTCGCTAGTAAACATCCTCTCACCCATGATGCTCTGCTGCAGCCGCAATGCGCCGCAGGAAGTGGACATGGACGAGCTAACGGCCGCCATGGTGCTGAGCAGCCTGTCCTGCAGCCCGCCGCCGCCACAGGGCTCCGCCCACAAAGACACGACAGGTAAGAAACAACAGAAACACAAAACAAAAGTGATAAAAGTATTTCCTGACTCCCTTCCTGTTTCCTGTTTCAGCTCCTTTGACAGACGGTGGCGCCGTTGAGCTCTCGGTCAGCGGCAGCAGCGGCTACTGGAGCGTCGATCCCAAAAGCTCCGCCCCTTCCTCACCAACAGACGAAGCCAGAGGCGGGTCAGCCACGCCCCCTGATGAGGGCTTGGACATGGAGCTCGACCAGGTTCTGTTTGAAGAACCGGCGCCGCGGAAACGCAGGGTGAGCATAACCAGGAGGTAGCAACAGATGGACATGACGATAGGGACGTGATGTGGTGGCGCAGGGGTTGAGCACAACCCACATAAGGAGGCCTTAGTCCTCGACGTGGCTGTCGCAGGTTCGAATCTCGGCCTGACCTTTGTTGCATGTTTTCCCCCTTCTCTCATTAACTTTCCTGTCAATAACTATCAAATAAAGGCCACTAGAGCCAATAAAACCTTTTAAAAAAACAAAAACATGACGATTAGAAGGGGTGGCGGTCAGACGGCGGTCAGACGGTGATGGTGCGTTTTCGTCCACAGAATTCACTGAAGGCGGCGTTCCGCTGCCTGTGGCCGGCCTGCGGGAAGGTTCTGACGTCGGTGGTGGGAATCAAACGTCACATCAGGACGGTTCACCTGTGGTAAGGCCCGGCTGTCAAGCCACCAGAACTGACGTCAACAAATGATTGATTGTTGACCTTTGACCTCTGTGTTTCAGCCACGGCGGCGAACACGAGCGATGCTCTCGCAGCGAGGAAGACTTTTACTACTGCGAGATCAACCAATGGGAGGAGCCGCACTGTCAGTCTCCTCCCTCTGCTCCCCCGCCGCCGCCCCCCTCCCCTCCCATCGGCAGCGCTCTGAGCCGCTCTGCGCCTTCACCCTGCAGCAGCTTCTGGCAGGTCCAATCAGAGCACTCCTACCAGGTAGGCAGGGCTTATCACAGGGAGTCACATGACTGACAATTCGTTAACGAGTGATCGTTTGTTTTTTGAGCCTGAGAAATCAATGAATAGATATTCACCCTGAAGTTGCTGCAGCTGGTTCATATCTTTTCTTATTAAAATAATTTAATATGCCATCTTTGCTTTAGGCTCCGCCCCCAAGTCAGGTGGTTTCACAAGCAGCTTCCTGTCTTTTGACGGCCCCGCCCACCACATGCAGCAGACAGGTAAATCCCTGAAAACTACCAGCTGTTTCCTGGGAAACATGAAGTTGATCCGGTTCTGGTTCTAAAGCGGTGTCAGTCCGTCCACATCCAGAACCAGAACCTCCCATAGCTTCTTCTTCTGCCACGGTTTCATGTTCTGTGTTCTTCAACTTTAAATTTATTCTTTTGATTTGCTGTGAACTTTGACCTCCTGACCTGAGCAGTGCAGGGAGCTGCTGCTCTTCTTCCTGATGCCTTCAGGTTATTTACCGGTGCAGCGTTGCCCCTGCTGGCCGGCAGGTGGAACTGCAGCAGAGCCAGCAGCTCAGGTCATTTCTGCCTGACCTTTCCAGGGAGCAACGTTCCGGGTCCGGTCGGTCAGCGTGGGAGAGCAGTGGCTGCAGCAGCACAGCGCCCCCTGCAGGTCGGTGTTTCTGTGTAGTGTTGTCCCCTCGGTGGCCTCCGGGGGCGCTCTGACCGCTGTGTGTCTGATCTTCAGGCGGATTCGGAGCGAGGCCAAGAAGTGTCGGAAAGTTTACGGCATCGAGCACCGAGAGCTGTGGTGCACAGCCTGCCGCTGGAAGAAGGCCTGCCAGCGCTTCCTGGACTGATTCCAGGAGATTCCAGTCCATGTTTTCCTTCAGCCTTTATTTGATGATGATGTTCTGCATGGAGCAGTGATGATGAGATGCAGACCTTCATCCTGCATGTTTCCAGGCTGCTGGGTCATCTCAGGTCGGGTCAGGGAGGAGGATGAACACCGCCAAATATTTTTAATTTCAGCTGCAGTTTATTCAGTGATCCAGCCAATAGGAAGCCAGCACTTATGAGGAGGCGTGGCCTCCCAGTCCTCCGAGTTCTCCAGACGGACCTGGAGGTCGTCTAAGGTGCTACTCGTTCGGAGGTCCGAACCCGGTTCCTCAGACGGACATTAGGTCCGTTTGTTTTTCTACATTATGTAAATATTGATGTTGTAATAAAGCAGTAAAACCTGAACTGCTTCAGAAATTGATTGGGATAGTTTGTCGTATGAGGAAAATATGAAAAAATATTCTCTGCTTATTTTTTAGCTAACAGTATTCATAGGGCCATAAACACAAATACTGTTTTTCGGACACATCAGAAGCAGGAGCTTAAACTCTGATTTATAACGGTAAACTTAACAGTCACTGAATTTCATCTCTGATATTTATTGATTATCTGGAGGACCAAACCGGAGAAAATAATAAAAATTTTATTTCCTATCCACCTTCTTCCAAGCCCCCATAAGACTTTGCGTGATTTATGGGCGCGACTTCCGCCGCAAACCGGAACCGCTATTTGTTTACATGTTAGCAACTCGCTAACCGGCTTTCGTCAGAGCTTTTAGGCTATAAAATATGTGGGAACACCAGCTATCAAAGCTTAAATGTGACAGTATTGTTTTACAGCTATTGCGGGGAGGGATGGCAACTTGAAGAAATGGCCGCATTTCTTCAAGTCGCACTAGCATAGTTAGCTACTAGCATAGTTAGCTCCTTCACTGACTCAGTTGCTTCGGATGCAGACGCGGGTTTTCTTCTGTTGGTTTTCTGTCCACACATTGAAATGATCACATAAAGCATTTTGTTCAGGTTTAGAACTTTTAGCCAAGTTCTTTTTGTTTTCTTATCTGTCGGTGGGCGATGAAAACCACCGCTTTTGTTTTAAGAGCCGTTCCAGACTCACCTGTTGCTGCCACTGATTAAACCTGGTCTGATTATTAAAACCCTTCTAGGACTACCATTATAAAAGTCCGCATGAGCATCTTTTTACATTTTTGGATGCTGCAGAGTCATTATTAGGAGCACTCCAATGTTCTTTACATCTATAAAATCCTTATAAGTCCTCCTTTCCAAGTTTGTATGCCATTTATCAATAATAACTGATTAAAAATAGAAAATTTGCAAAACAATAACAAGAACTCCATCCGTTTATAATTTTTTTGACATATTTTTGTAAATATGAAGAGTTTCCTAACTTTATTTACCAAAGTTCCCAATACAAAAAAGTTGCACACAAGCCTTCTAAACCAAACACAATTTATTTGGAGTTTTTTCAAAGCTTCGTTTCAAAGTTACAGCCAATTTTCTAAAAACAATAAAACGAGGGAAAATAAAAAAAATGCTTTTATCAGTGCAATCAGAAAAAAGAAGTGCAGAAGATACATTGCACATTGTACATCAACAATAAAATACAAACATTTAAATGAAAGTGTGTCAGTCTTTGTGTATTCACATGAGAAAATGTCTGTCCACATGACAGACATTTGCAAGAGCAGAGCCAAATAGCACGTGCAGGAAACGGAAATGACTTTCATGAAATCTCACCTGAAGTCATGTGACATTTCATGAAATCTCGTAGTATTTCATTCTGTCAACGTCAGAACAACACAGGAAGTGATTGGCCAGACCCGAGCTGATCTACAAATAGAGGGATGGATGCCACATCATGTTTGTGGACCCATCCTTTTTACTATAAATCTGTGAACTCGTCTGCGCGCGCACAGCAACTCGGGGGGGATGTTTAGGGTCGGAAAAGGAAGCGCAATTCTTACAGTTTAATATGCAAAAAAAAAATTGCTCTACCTTACGTGGTTCGAATTCTACCGGCATTTGAAAAATATGTATGCATCTCAGATCGCCGGCGATCTGGTAGCCCGAATCGGGTTAAAGTACAGCCACGAACAGCACAACAGTTACTGAGCTCCGAAAGGGCAGACACTTTCCAGTGGCAACTTGCTCTCTATAACAGGTTAATGTGTGATTCGGTTCGGTTCTGGTACAGTGGGGAGATTCTTCGTATTACGGTCTGGAGCGCAGCAGCTGCAGATATTTCTCCGCTGATTTGCAGCGACACTCAGCACCGGAGAACCTCGAGGTTCTGGTTGTGATGGACTAAATAAACCCAGATATGTTATTTTGTCTTATAAATAAATTTTGCTGGCCCAATCATAATGAAAAAGACTCAGATCATAAACTTTATTATTTTTTAAATTCAAACGAAAAATAAAACTCACATCACACCAGAACTATTATGCAGTTCTGGTGTTTTATACTATCGGCACAAACCTGCAGCTCAGATCTCTGAGCAGCTTCTCTGCTTTTCTCTTTATTACTGTCAGTTCTTCAGAGAAACGAGCTGCTAATTCAGGTCATTCCGTAACAAAACGTAATGATCGTGTTCCTGTCGCTCCCCGTGATTAAACGCACAATTACGATCCTATGTACTGAGCAGCTCTCTGTTACAAGACGGTGTGTCCGTGAACAAGTTTTACTAAATATTGTACTATAACCTAAAAGAGAGATGTAACTTCTATCATGAATATAGATTAGCAAAAAACCCTACAAATTACAATGAAATACTGCTACTTCCGGTGGGCGCCGGAAGTAAGACTCTTGATCCTTTCCTCAGTAAGCCTCCCAGGAATAAGGTGGATAAATCTGTTAGCTTTTTTTTAACATTAAGACAACAATAAATCGCAATTTTTATAAGAATTTTTTTCCTGATAAATAATATGACAATGCTCACCCCAACCCAGAACCAAGCAGAACCTAACAGAACCACGCAGCCGACTCTAGCGTTAAAGACGAGGAGCCAACAGTCTGCAGCAGCTTTCCATCAACTTTTATTATTAAAGATGATTCAACAAATTGAACACACTTCTCCTGATGGGAATAAAAAACACACACACACTCACACTCTCTCACTCACATACACACGCCCACACACAGGTGTAATTGTGCTGTATAAGTTATCTGTACAGTCCAGCCGATGGAGGATCACTCTGCAGCGTTGGAGCCCGAATCTGAGGAGGGGAGACAGGAAAACGTTACAGCAGAACCAAACAGTCTGACTACAGTCCCGAATCACACAGTGTCCAGGCATCCTGGGTCACGGGACGCCGTCAGGGAGACGCACTCCGTCACGAGGACATTTGGAGCAGGACTCCGCCTGCTGGTTTAACCTGGTACTGCAGCTGTTATTGGACCTGCAAATGTAGCGGTTCTGATAGAATTTTCAGATCTGGTAGAAAGGACTGGGCTTAATGTCAGACTTCCTCTGAAGCCGACCCGTCTAGTTTCAGTCGCTGAGCGGGTCAGGTCCAGCTGAGGTTCTGCTGCTGCTAACCTGCAGCTGATCTGGGTTCCGGACTCTTTCTCAGGTTCTGTTGCGGTTCTGCTCGGACTCACTCTTTCCGTCACAGGCGACGATCTTCACCTTGTCGACCTTGACCAGCTCTGTGACCTCCCTGAACTCCACGTCGTTCAGAACGAAGGTCCAAACGTTGTCGCAGAACCGGTAGGTGTTCAGAGAACCCTGAAGAGAAACAGGAGGCCCGGTTCAGACCTGGTACTGGTTCCGGACCAGACACACAGGAGCGTAGACTCACCCTGAAGTTGACCCGGTTCCGGACCCGGCTGGCCAGTGCTGCGTTGATGGCTTTATCGAACTGAAGGAGAACCTGCAGGGCCAGCTGGGGGGTGATCTGCTGGGTCTGAGCACACAGAGCAGAACCATCAGAACCGTCTGGGAGCATCAGAGCCGTCTGAGGACATCTGGGTCAGGAAGATTTGCTCATTCCAGAAAAAGATCTGCTCTTCAACTTTCATCTGACTTTTATTCTGCTGGAAAACCAGATCATCACAGAACCTGCAGCTACTGACAGACTACAAAATAGAACATAACAAAATTCAGAAATTAAAGTAAATACTCAGGGGGAAAAAATGTCAAAATTCAGAGGGGGAAAAAAAACGTAAAATTAAAAAGTCAGAATCTAAAGAGGATAAGGGGGGGAATGTCGAAATTCAGAGAGTAAAAAATTAAATTCAAACGCTGAAATGAGAAGTAAAAATTCATAGAAAAAAAATATTCTGAAAAAAAAAAAAAACACTGTCAAAACCCAGAGAGAACAAAGTCAGAATTAGAAAAATACCAGGACTCTGGAGATAAAAGTCAGAAAAACATTTCAAAATATAAAAAAAATTCTACATCTATTTTTATTTTAGTGGCCCTAGTCGTCTTCCGTAGCCACGGGTTTAGTTTACGGCTGAAAACAGGGCAGAGGTCTGCAGATCAACCAGAGTATCTGAAGAGGAGCTGGACGGCCTCTGATCGCTGGTGATTGACTGGAGCGCATTGCATCATGGGACTTGTAGTTTTCTTAACAGAGCCGGCACAGCTTCATGCTGTTGCCTCATTTATCAGTGAAGAAGCAAAGGTCCAGATTTGGAACCCAACTATGAAGATAAAGATAGAAAATCCGGGTGGCCTAAAGAATTTCTTAGGCATAGAAAGTGATAGTAGTCCGGTCCCGATGGACCCGAACTGATCCGAAGCCGATAAAACAGAACTTCTAGGAGTATAACCTGTTTGCTATTAATAACAGAATCTGACCAACAAACTGAGGTTTGACCCGGATCTGTCTCAATTAGTCTCAGATTTATTCCAGAAACACCAAAATGGAGCTTTTGAGCCGAACCGGACCACAGCAGTGGAGTTCATGGTACCAGTTTCAAATCAGTTCAACATTAATTGGTTTAAATCCAGTTCGGACGTTATTTTCTGGGTCACTGTCAACAGATCTAAATCATTCTACGGACCGGTTCTGACCCAGAACATAGCGAGATCAGCCGAGGCTAACAGCTAACTAGCTGCTCCGGCTCCGGACCGACATCCGGACCTTCCCCCCGCCGCGGTTCGGTGAGTTCGCTCGGTGTCACCTGGATGAGCTCGTCCAGACTCTCCTGGAGGCTGTTCCCCAGCGTGGTGTTCCGGTACAGCTGGTAGGCCATGGTTCTCTGGTTCTGACTGCACTAAACCGAACCTCACAGAACTAGCTAGCTTCTGCATCCACCGCTAACTAGCTTCCGCCCAAACCTTTCACAATAAACGCAGTTGAAAGAAAGACGTTCGTTCCTAGCTTTTCAAAATAAAACCGGAATCTGAGCAGGTAAATTCAGCAGCTTTTTCCTGTAGTTCGGAGGATCTTATTGGTCCTGGATCCGTTATATCTGCGAGGACATTTCATTTTATGACTTTATAAAATTATATATATTGTAAGTGTCAATAAAATAGTTTATTTCTTGAAAAAATGTATGTTTATTTCTGAAAGATAGAATAATGTATTTTAAGTTGTTTGGTTCACGTTTTAAGATTTGTGTTAAATGATTGTATTTTATTTCGTGTCAAATAATTTTTTGTCGAAAGGTATCGCGAGATTTGTGTACATGTGTGAGGCTGCGAGACTTAAGTAACCATAGAAGAAGCAGAAGCTGGTGCCAGAGCTATGTGTAGCAGCCTCGTGTCCTGTCGTTGTCAAGGTATTTTGTATTTATGTTTGTAATGTTTTGTGAATTTATTGGTTATGGTGTTTTAATTACTTAATATTTTGGTTTAGAGTGTACAACGACGAATCATTCTGTTAAAGACCTCCGAAGTGGCAGGCGGCCACGAGGTAACTTTTTTGTCAAAGCACGTGTCACCTGTCTGTCTGTAAATGTATCTATGTCTAAAGCTTTGTCTTTTATTTCTGTAGTTTTCACGGCAAAAATTAAAGAGCCCGTCTTAAGAAAGCCGTGCCAGAGTTGTCACTTTGGAGCTACAGTGAAAACTCGCCCAGCCAGCGCCGGCAAGAAGCTCGTTAAAAAGACGGCAGCTGCAGTGAGTGACGGTACCGTGGTGTAACACAAGAGGGCGCCATTTGACAAGCTCACCGTTCACAAGAAGTCAAGCACAGCAGCAACAACCTTGTACAACTGAAGTAAGGTGGAAATTAAGAAAGGACAGTGTTAAGAGCAAAATAAGAGTGGTTAAAGTGAAGTTTAAAGCCACAATAAGTTTCTATAACATTTGTCAAAAGGTTACTTATTTTCTACTGAACTTCGAAGTGATGTGTTGTTGTTAAGAAAAGAGTGTTGTGTATTTATCTTGAGGTCAAATTAAGTGTGAAGTTAACAAAGTTCTTTAAGTTGAAATACATCTGTATTAAGAGTGAAGCTCATTATAGGTACAGTAATATCAAAGTAATATTCAAGTCACATAAGTTAGAATTTGTAAGGAGTGTTTTGCAATTTAAATAGAGCATTGAGTGACATTTAACCAGACTTATAAGATGACTGACAAAGATCATAAAGAGCTCTATGCTGTATCATGTACTGAAGTGGAGGAAAATGATACTGAGCAAATCTCAGAACCACAGACTGTTCGAAGAGGTGAAAGAGTTAGAACATTAACTGAAAAAGGTAAAGAGCTTCAAGAGGAGAAACTTAAAACGCTTCAACACAGATATGCAGTTGGTTTTGAAAAATGGAGATATGAAGCAAGACTGAGCAAAGTAATACTAAGAAAAGAAGCTTCAGACAGTGAATTAAAGGAGCTGATTAACAATGTAAACATCACCTGCAGAGATATGCAAACCATTTATGAAGAAATACGACAAATACAAACTCCTGATGCAGATGCAAGGCGCAAAGTAGATGCATGTACATCACTTTCTGCATTCATTGTCAGAAGAGCTGAGAAACAACTGCAAGGAGACTTTGCAGAAGGTGACGAAGAGCCATGGCCAGATTTTGGGTCATGCTTAGGATCTGAAAGTACGACATCAAGGTCAAAATCCAGAAGGTCTAAAAGTAGCTCAGAAAGCTCACAAACAACCAAGAGACTGGAAGCAGAGGCTGAGGCAGCTGCATCACAAGAAATATTAGCAGTTATGGAAGAGCAAGAAAAGGAAACAATTGAGTTACAAAAACTGGAACGTGAAAATTTGGAAAAGCAGCAAGCAATGGAAGAGCAGCGAAGAAAGATTAAACGCTTGGAAGAAGTTAAAAAATTTAATGCTGCAAAAGCACGAGCAAAGGTTTATGATGAAGCTGAAAGTATTTCTGCAAGTCAGAGTTCATCACAGAGCATTAAAGCAGAAAGTGAAATCCAAGCAATCCCTGTCAGAGCACACAGTTCTTCTCCAGCTCTAAATGCTACTCAGTTCCATAATGCTACAATTGTTGGATCTGTGCCACATATTCCTACAGTAATAAACCAAACTCAACAAAGTCCTGGTGAACAACCTAAGGCCATCATAAGCCAAACACTTAAAGCATCAAGTCCACCATTCACCCCTCAAGCCACACAGGTTCCCTCTGTTGCAGCTCAACAACAGTCAAATTACGAGCTAGTTGGAATACTAGCAGAAGCAATAAGTGCTAATCGTCTTCCAACTCCTGAACCGACATTGTTCACTGGTGATCCTTTAAAGTTCAAAGATTGGCAGTTGTCATTTGAAACCCTGATAGAAAGGAAAAACATTCCAAAGAATGAGAGACTCTATTATCTCAGAAAGTATCTTGGTGGAACCGCGAAGAGATCAGTGGAAGGTTTTCTTCTAGTGGGGACAGATGAAGCATATGACTCAGCTTGGAAAGTGCTGGAAAAACGTTTTGGAGATCTATTCACCATAGGAAAATGCTTCAGAGATAAGCTTCACAGTTGGCCTAAAATAAACCCTAAGGATGGAAGTGAGTTGAGAGAATTTGCTGACTTCCTGAAGAATTGTGAAGCTGCAATGTTGCACATAAGGTCATTGGAGGTTCTCAATGATTGTATGGAAATCCAGAAACTCTTGCTAAAACTTCCAGATTGGTTGACCACAAGATGGAACCGGACAGCCATGAAAATAAGAAGAGCTAGTGATGGAGAATATCCATCTTTTCATGTGTTTGCTGATTTTGTATCCACTGAAGCAGACTTAGCATGTGATCCCATAGCATCAATGCAAGCTCTTAAAGGTTTGGAAATAAGTAAACCCAAACAATTACGCAACCAAGTCATCCAAGCAAAAACACTAACAACAAACTCAAATCACACAAATACTGTAACCTGTCTTTTCTGCAAAAGAAATGGTCACCCACTTGATAAATGTTTCAAATTTAAAGAAACCCCACTCCAAGACCGTATCAAGTTTGCACAAGCGGAAAGGCTGTGTTTTGGATGTTTAAAGAGAGGACATCATTCCAAGAAGTGTGACAAAAGGAGCACATGTGAAAAATGTCAAAAGAGACATCCAACATGTCTGCACGATGACACATTCATTGAGCGTAAAAAGGTAATACCTGCAGTGACTGAAAAGTCTCAAGACAAGGACGAAGCTGACGCTAAAGAAGAAGACAAACCAACGGTTGCGATCTCTAACAGAGTAACTCAAGCAACTTCAAGCACATTGACATCCTCTATACTACCTGTATGGGTTTCATCAAAGAATGACCCAGACAGAGAGGTTTTAGTTTATGCACTCCTTGATTCACAGAGTGATACATCCTTCATTTTGAATGAAGTAGCCCAAGATCTTGACACAAATAAAAGTAAAGTTAATCTGCGCTTGTCAACTATATCTGCCAAGTCAACAGTTATACCATGTGACAAGCTGGTAAACCTTCAAGTTAGAGGATATAAGGACGAAAAGAGAATTACATTGCCACCAGTCTATACAAGAGAGTTTATCCCGGTCAACAGATCACATATCCCAACGTCTGAAACCGCCTTAAAGTGGCCTCATCTGGAAAAGCTGGCAGATAAGTTACCTCCACTGCTTGAATGCGAAGTTGGTCTACTTATCGGCTATAACTGTCAACAAGCCCTCCTACCACGTGAAGTTCTTGCAGGCAAAGAGAACCAACCTTACGCACAGTTAACTGATCTCGGCTGGAGTATAGTTGGTTGTTCGTCTCAAGTTCAAAATCACAATGATATCATCGGTACAAGTCACAGAATCATTGTTCGTGAAGTATTTCCTGTTTCACAACCAGCAGTTGAACTCAAGCAACAAGTGCATTTTGTATGCAGAACTCAAATAAAGGAAGTCAGTCCAACTGATGTGATTAAGGCTTTGGAATCCGATTTCTCTGAACATGCAACAGATGACAATCCAGTTTCACAGGACGACATTTTGTTCATGTCAAAGGTGACCAAAGGCATAAAACAGAAGAAAGATGGTCATTACGAACTTCCGTTACCATTCAAAACAGACAATCCAAATCTCCCAAATAACAAGCAAAGTGCTGAACACAGATTGTCTTCATTGGAACGTCGACTCAAAAGGGATGAGAAATACTATAAAGATTATGTTAAGTTCATGAATGATATTGTAACTCGCGGAGATGCAGAAAAGGTGCCAGAACAAGAGCTGGACAACAAGACAGCATGGTACATCCCGCACCATGGGGTTTACCACCCCCACAAACCTGAGAAAATACGTGTGGTTTTTGATTGTTCTGCATGCTTCCAGGGAACATCTCTAAACGATCATCTTTTGACTGGACCGGATCTCACCAACACACTGGTCGGAGTGTTATGCCGATTTAGAAAGGGCCCCGTCGCCATTATGTGTGATGTGGAAAGAATGTTCCACCAATTCCACGTCATTAAGGAACATCAAGATTATTTAAGATTTCTTTGGTGGGACAAAGGTGATTTGAACTCCGAACCTTCAGTTTACAGGATGAAAGTACATCTTTTTGGAGCAGCCTCATCTCCTGGATGTTGTAATTTTGGACTCAAACACATTGCATCGCAAGGTAAAAACAAGTTCAGCAAAGAGACTGTTGAGTTCATCCAAAGAGGTTTTTATGTCGATGATGGACTTGCTAGTGTAACATCAACAGCCAAAGCTATACAGCTGGTCAAAGAGTCAAGGGAACTTTGCAAAACAGGCAAACTACATCTGCATAAATTTGTATCAAACAATAAAGAAGTGCTTGCAACAATTCCCCAAGAAGAACAAGCTCAGTCCAAAGATCAGAACATGGCTTTTGGAGAACTCCACATTGAACGTGCACTTGGAGTACAATGGTGCGTAGAAGCAGACGAATTCCAGTTCAGAGTTCAAGTTAAAGAGCACCCATTGACTAGAAGAGGGGTACTCTCGACTGTCGCTTCCATCTATGACCCTCTTGGGTTCGTCGCCCCATTCACATTGATTGGAAAGCAAATACTCCAAACATTATGTAAAAACAAGGTTAACTGGGATGATGATCTTCCAGACCACATTCTACCACGATGGGAAGCATGGTTGAGAGACCTGCCTAAGCTGGCAGCTCTGAAGATTCCACGAAGCTACTCACAAGACATCAACATCATACAGTATGAATTGCATAACTTCTCGGATGCGAGCCTCGACGGTTATGGCGCATGTTCATACCTTAGAGCAATAAGCAAGGAAGGACAGATAAGCTGTTCACTCGTCATGGGAAAAGCAAGAGTTACACCCATCAAACAAATGACCATCCCAAGACTTGAACTGTCGTCGGCTGTAACTTCAGTCCGCAACGCGGATGTAATCAAACAAGAACTGGAAATTGAAAATCTACTAGAATATTATTGGACAGATTCACAAGTCGTACTGGCATATATAAGCAATGACGCTAAAAGATTTCACACATTCGTTGCCAATCGGATTCAACGAATAAGACACAGTACGAGTCCTGACAAATGGCAGCATGTCTGCTCAGAAGAAAATCCGGCTGATCAGGCCTCGAGGGGTCTAACCGCTGCACAACTGAAAGAATCAAACTGGTTGAAGGGTCCAGATTTCCTTTGGAGAAAGAATCTTCCAATCAAAAGGGAAATGGTGGGAGAAGTTGAAGAGACAGATCCTGAACTTCGTGCAGGTCATGCACACACCGTGCAGTCAAAAGAAGTGAACCCTGTTCTAGAGCGTCTAAAGAAGTTCTCTGATTGGTCGAGAGCTGTAAAGGCTATTGCCAGACTCAAACGATGCATAAAAGAGTTTAAAGGTGTTCAAGAAAGAACAAACAAAGTAACAGATCTTGAAGAAAGAAGAGACACAGAAGTGTTCATTATCAAGCTAGTGCAAAGAGAAGCTTTCACTGAGGAAATACAGAAAATCAGATCACAGAAGGAAAATTCTCTGCACAAGCATAACAGACTAAAGCAGCTAAATGCTTTCTTGGACAAATCCGATGTTCTCAGGGTGGGAGGAAGATTGTCTCAATCAGCCTTGCATCATCATGTCAAACATCCTGCAATTCTTCCCAAGGAGTCCCATGTATCAACCCTCATCGTCAAACACTATCATGAACGTGTACATCACCAAGGAAGAGGCATGACCATAAATGAATTGCGTGCAAATGGCATATGGATTCTAGGATGTGGAAGTATGGTCTCTAAGCACATTTACCACTGTGTTAAATGTAGGAGATATAGAAAGGCCACAAATGTCCAACAGATGGCAGAGTTACCAGAAGTAAGAACAAAAACAGCACCTCCTTTTACATATTGTGGTGTTGACTGTTTTGGCCCATTCATAGTAAAGGAAGGTAGAAAGGAAGTCAAAAGATATGGATTATTGTTCACCTGCTTATGTTCACGAGCTGTGCATATTGAAACACTTGATGACTTATCAACTGATGCTTTCATGAGCGCTCTTCGGGTTCTGATCGCCATAAGAGGTCCTGTTCGACAATTAAGATGTGACCAAGGGACGAATTTTGTGGGAGCCAGAAGAGAGTTTTTGGAGCTAATGAAGGATATGGACCAAGAACCACAAAGAGCTATTGGTTGCGAGTTTGTGATGAACGTTCCATCAGCTAGCCACATGGGAGGCATCTGGGAACGCCAAATTCGGACAGTACGAAGCGTACTAACAGCAATGTTAGATAAATTCTCAAACAGACTTGATACAACTAGTCTAAGAACACTTCTTTACGAGACAATGGCCATCATTAACAGCAGACCCTTAAGTATAGAGTATCTTAATGATCCCTTGGGTCCAGAGCCATTAACTCCCAATCACATATTAACGATGAAGTCTTCAGTTATTCTCCCCCCTCCAGGACAGTTTTGCAGAGAGGATTTGTACTTGAACAAAAGATGGAGAAGAGTACAATTTCTAGCAAACGAGTTTTGGCAAAGATGGAAACGAGAATATCTGCTAAATCTCCAACAGCGACAGAAATGGCAGAAAGTTTCACGGAACCTGCACATTAATGACATTGTGATCCTACAAGATGACAATGCTCCAAGATGTAAATGGAAACTAGCTCTAGTTGTAGAGACTCTAGAAAGCCCAGACGGCAAGGTTCGAAAGGTGAAACTAAAGACAAGTGAAACAACATTTGACAAAGGAAAACCACTGACAAGGTTGATATATTTAGAAAGACCTATTCACAAGGTAGTGACATTACTTGAGACTAATACAGAGTAAAACAGACTCTACTCTTGACACTCATTGGAAAATCACATTGAGAACCAATTAGTGATTTTGGTGGGAGTGTAAGTGTCAATAAAATAGTTTATTTCTTGAAAAAATGTATGTTTATTTCTGAAAGATAGAATAATGTATTTTAAGTTGTTTGGTTCACGTTTTAAGATTTGTGTTAAATGATTGTATTTTATTTCGTGTCAAATAATTTTTTGTCGAAAGGTATCGCGAGATTTGTGTACATGTGTGAGGCTGCGAGACTTAAGTAACCATAGAAGAAGCAGAAGCTGGTGCCAGAGCTATGTGTAGCAGCCTCGTGTCCTGTCGTTGTCAAGGTATTTTGTATTTATGTTTGTAATGTTTTGTGAATTTATTGGTTATGGTGTTTTAATTACTTAATATTTTGGTTTAGAGTGTACAACGACGAATCATTCTGTTAAAGACCTCCGAAGTGGCAGGCGGCCACGAGGTAACTTTTTTGTCAAAGCACGTGTCACCTGTCTGTCTGTAAATGTATCTATGTCTAAAGCTTTGTCTTTTATTTCTGTAGTTTTCACGGCAAAAATTAAAGAGCCCGTCTTAAGAAAGCCGTGCCAGAGTTGTCACTTTGGAGCTACATATATATATATATATATATATATATATATATATATATATATATATATATATATATATATATATATATATATATATATATATATATATATATATATATATATATATATATATATATATATATATATATATATATATATATATATATATATATACTGTATGTGTGTGTGTGTATTGTGCTTGCTGGGATCCGCCGGTAGGTGGCAGTATAATACAGGCCAGTTATTTCCCGTTTGCTGCTCTGGTTCTTTGTTGGTGCGGATTGGATGTGATGAGAAAAGGGGAATAAACCAAGAGGGGTTAAAATGTGAGGAAAACCCAGAAAAATGATCAGCTCAGACCAGAAATTATGCATGTCTGAGGAAATTTGTGAAAAAATTATTTTTTTGTTAACTTTAATTTTCTAGTTTAGGTTAAATCCAGAGAAAATCTTTCAAACTGAAATTAATTTTAATAAACTTATGGAAATATATCATAAACATTTTATATACCTGATGGATCTAATCTCTGCTGCTTTAACATTATTTTCTTAATTTTAATTCCTAAAGCCTCATTTGCTGAGCGGATGATGATAATCAGGAAGTGGACTGAGGAAAGGTTTTCCTCTCTGCTCCGTCACGCAGCTTCCTTTCAGAGCAAGGCCCCGCAGGTGGAGGCCAGGTTCTAGTTCTGGTTCTGGTTGTGCTGGGACCCGACTGCATGTGATGGACGGGTGCTAGCGGACGGCTCTGTTTCAGCAGCCACTGCTCTGACCTTTGACCCCCAGAGGAACAAGGAGCCACAGAGCGGCCGGCAGGCAGAACGATTATAAACGATGGAAACATTCATCTGAACTATGGTCCGGAACCAGACCCGACTCGACCCGGGTCGCTGCAGAGACACAGCATGAAGACATCACCACATGCAGCAGTTCCTGAACCCTTCATCTCACCTGGAAGGAAAGGTGGTTACCATGGAGACAGAGACAGGGGGAAGCCGAAGAGGCGGCAGCCAGCCGTGTCTCTCACTCTGCCTGCAGACATGATGCAGGTTTTCCTCCACAGCACTTTCTGACCTGGTCAGTCATCCAGTGGCCCAACGTGCTAAAGATGTGACTAGAGACATCACTGAACTGATGTGTCCAAACGAACGGGGACGGCGGCTCTCATGGTTTCTCTCCAACCTTCCTGCTGGGAACTGCTCTTCCTCCTCTTCCTCCTCGTTTCATTTATTCTGGTTCTGATGATCAGCTTCGTCTCTCAGGTCCGGTTCTGGTCTCTCAAGTGTAGACCTGGTTCTGCTGTGTCCCAGTAAGGCCGGCTCTCCTGGTGTGTGTGTGTGTGTGTGTGTGTGTGTGTGTGTGTGTGTGTGTGTGTGTGTGTGTGTGTGTGTGGGTGTGTGTGTGTGTGTGTGTGTGTGTGTGTGTGTGTGTGTGCAGACAGAGCTTCCTCACAGGAAGACAAACAGTTCATGTTGGGAGGGATTTCAGCGGATTTCTCCTGTAATCCGGCCGCGCTCTGATGTCTGGGTAAACATGGACGCTCTCATTAGCAGCATTACAGCTAATTAGCTGTCGCTAATCTGCAGTCAAACATGGAGCTTCATCCAGCTGAGTGATGCATTCAGGAACTCCATCTCACATTGGAAACCTCAGTTTTTTGAACTTCTACAGACTCAGTGTGTAGTTTCCATAAATTTCTTCAGAAGCTTTTCAGAGGAACGTTTCCTGTGAGCTGGGAGCAGAAAACCCAAAGAAGAGTCAGAACTCACCAGGATGTTCCTGTTTCTGTTTGTCATGTTAGGATCAGGATCGTAGCAGCTGCAGGTTGTAAAGCGCCGCACTCAAAAATGATCAGCAATACTTTGGATTATTAAGCTTGTCTTAAGAGAATAATTAGTTAGCCAGCTAAATATTTATCTCCAAGCCAAGTAGTTAGCTTGATGGACTGGTGACCCGCCCAGGTGACCCGCCCAGGTGACCCGCCCAGGTAACCCGCCCAGGTGACCCGCCCAGGTGACCCGCCCAGGTGACCCGCCCAGGTGACCCGCCCAGGTGACCCGCCCATGTGACCCGCCCAGGTAACCCGCCCAGGTGACCCGCCCATGTGACCCGCCCAGGTAACCCGCCCAGGTAACCCCGCTGGAGTCAGTCACCATCACCTCTCATGACTCCACTATTGATAAGATAATGGATGTATGGAAATGGTTAGCTCAGAGCTAATTAAATATTAAGCTACTTAGCAACCTGGATATTTACCTTCAAAATATTTAACTCAAATATATTTAGATCAGCTCAATATTTAGCTACAAACATTGTGAGGTCTGACGTAGATTAACCTAAATTACTGCTGTTCATTTTTACTGTAAGGTTGCAGCCTGACGGTCCGACCAGCTGCAGCTCTTCTTCTCCTCTGACAGGAAGTGGACTTCGCTGCCAGTTGGTTCTTCCTCCACCAGATGACCGACCTCTTCTCGCTTCTCGCAGCGTTTTATGAAGATAATCAGACTCATCAATCTGAGGGAAACGGCTCTAAAGACTGATGAGAGCAGAGCTGCTGCTGCTGCCATTAATCTCAGCTCCGCTCCTGCATCACGGGTCGCCCGACCCAAATCTGAGCTCTGCAGGTTCTGGAGGTTCTGATCAGTTTAAAAGCTGAACCCATTCTCATTCAGACCAACAGCCAATCAAAATGCAGCTTCAACCTCCAGAAAAAAACCCTGAGAGTTCAAATAGAAATAGAAAAACGTAATAATCTCTGGAAAACCATCAGAACCGGAACCAGAACCAGCTTTGGTTGTGAGTTCATACAATCAGTCTGACTTTGGTTTATTGGACTCACAGCCTGGAGTTCATCAACCGTCTCTGTAGCGCCGCCCTGGAGGTCAAAGTCCTGGTAGCTGACCTCTCCTGACCTTTGACCTGGAGGAAGTGAAGGTCACCTCTGAAGGAGCTCTCTGCAGAGCGGATCTGGACCGGTCCAGTTCTGTGGGAGATCCAAACCAGCCTTGTTCAAAGTGTGTGTGTGTGTGTGTGGGGGGGGAGGGGGGGGGGGGGTTATGCTAAACGGATGTAATTATTGTTGAAAAGTGAATAAAAGTGATAAAACTTTCTAATGATGTTTGAGGATAATCTGATGTTATTTATGATTTCTGCTCTTTTATTTATTTATCAGGAACAATTAATTAACATTTCTGTAAATCCTCCAGAATTAGTCAAACGTTTTTCCCTGCGCTCTGCCTGACAGGCAGCGGGCCGCTCTGACCTGCAGTTTGTCTGCGGTCTGTCCGGAAGGACGCGGCCTGGCAGCATGATGCTCTGCGGTCCCACTCTCCCTGAACGCATCAGCAGGTGAATGCTGAGGACCACTGAACGCTCTGACCCCCCACACCTTGTTAAAGGCCACTTTGTTTGCGTGACAGTTCAGGAAGTGACGAATGGCCATTATTATGGAAAGAAGGTTACTTTTATACACGGCTGGCGGCGCGGCGCTGGCGGCTGCTCCATCACTGTCAGAGAAACTAATGATAAGATATCATAAGACACCGGGCGGCCATGTTAAGATGGAGTGTCCTCCTGCTGAGCCGCCGCCGCATCCATCTTGATTCACCATCAGCTCACAAGATCCTGGAGCCGCAGAGCAGAGAGGCGGGCAGGTGAGACGGTCCTGGTTCTGGTTCTAGTCGTGGTCCTAGTCCTAGTTCTGGTTCTGGTCAGTCAGAGCTGTGATGTCTCATCTTTACCTGCTTTCTTTCTAAAGGCTAACTTTGGTTTCCGGCCCGGTTCTTAATGAACCGAACAGGTCCAGCCTCTCTCCTCTGGTACTCTGCTTACCGGATCAGAACGTTCTGGTGTTTGGCCGGCGCTGTGGCAGGAAGCGGGATGTGGCTAAGTCCTGTAAAAACTCGGGCAGACAGCAGCTTGTGGTGTTTGAGGAGGATTTGGATTTAATTACCACCGAGCTGCGATCACATCAAAGTTCATCTCTGAACAGAACCAAACATTAATCTTCTGCTAATTGAATCTGTTCTGTTTGTTCAGCAGCTTCAGTTTCATTCACTGAGATTTGCTGCGAATATTTACTCTGAGATTCTCCAGGAAAGAGATTCAGTTTCTGAGAAAAACTCAAATGACCAGAATGAGGAAAGAACGAGGCTGTAGAAGGAACCAGAACCGGAAAAGCTCCCTGTTTAGGTTCCTGTCCGGTTCTGTTTTCTAGTCCAGTTCTTTTTTTTCCCGATTCAGTTTTTTCCGGATCTCTGATCTGGAATCAGTCTCTGATCCGGTTCTTAACTCAGAGTGACTGAACTGTCAGCCTCTGCTGCAGAAACACGCAGTTTTATTTCTGGTTATGAACAGAACTACAACATGCATTCAGAGGAAATCATTAACAATCATCGCAGCGAAGGTCCGGATCCCGCCTGTTCCCAGTTCGGTTCCAGCAGCTCCATGGATCAGATTTCCTCCGGTTCGTCTGGAGCATCAGCAGGAGTCTGAGCTGCAGGTTAAAGCAGATAAATCCTCTCTGTGTAAAGAGCGTCACTTCCTCTGTGTTTATTACTGCATAACAGCCCAATAAATACAGCAGATCCATCCAGCTTAACGGCTCCCAGGATGCAGCGCGGCAGCTTGACTGATGCGGCACCAACAGAACCGGAACCGGGATTCAGCGCGAAGCCCGGCATTAATGTCCCATTACTGCGGGAGCTGCGGGCCCCCGGGCCCCTCATGAGGGCCCTGGGCGCCGTAATGCCGCCGCTCTCAGGTCAAATTGACTCCGTCTGGAGAGCAGAGCGATCAGCGAGTAAATCTGGACCTGATCGGAACTCGCCTCGGGGATTTCGGCTCTGATCTGTGGGTTTAGTCCCTCCGGCTCTCCGCTGCCTCTCTGGGCCGAGGAGCGGCGGCTTTCCGAGCCGAACCCAGCCGAACCGGCGGGACGGGAAGCTGCGGATAAACAGCTGCTAACAGCTTCCTGCCGGGATCAGAGCCGAACCTGATCCAGAGGATTCAGCGGCAAACTCTGCAGCTGTTTGACAGCTGAGAAACGAACTGGGCCAGACACCGAACCGGGCTGACACCGAACTCGCCAGACACCGAACCGGGCTGACACCGAACCGGGCTGACACCGAACCAGGCTGACACCGAACCGGGCTGACACCGAACCAGGCTGACACCGAACTCTAGCAGCTTCCGGTCCTGCTGCTGTTCCCAGATCTGGACCCAGTTCTGGTTCTACTTTCAGTCACATCCAGGCATCCAACTTCAAGCTCATAGACCAGAGGAACTTCCTGTGGACCAGAGGAACTTCCTGTTTCTGACAGCGTTAATGAACGTGTACATCCGTAATTACATTTGTGTTTTGAGTTTTGGGTCAGACCGACGCTCAGGTCAGAGGTCAACTTGACCCACGTTGACGTGTTGCCGCCTGCGGCCCGGCTCGGCCCGCTCTCCTCGTGTTCAGAACCCTTTCCTCCTCCAGCAGCAGCAGCAATTCTTCTCCTCTGAAGGAAAGGAGGCGTGCGTCTGCCGAGTGTTTTTAAAAAGCTCAGCCATCAGCAGCAGATGAGCTAATTAAACGGCTACTTTTTACAAGTCGTCTCAATAAATCTGAGTAAATGAACAGGCGTTTCTACGGCTGCTACATTAAATCTGCATCCAGCATTTAATGGATGTGCAGGAGCAGCGCAGCGCTCTGCCACTGTGAAGCCGCTGAATTAGCATAACTACTTCCAGCATGTTTCTTAAATAATGCTCTCATTTGCACATCACTGACTTGGCTAATTCAGGCTGCAGTGAGGGCGGCCTCGTAATTAAAGAATCCCACTTTAATTTTTAATGAAGTTTATGTTTCATCAATCCTGACAGTAATGACGGCGCGGAAACAAAAAGGCTGCTAATAATTAAATTCTCCAGCCGCTTTGAGGGATAATAACTCCTGAGGAGGAATTACTGACTAATTATTAATTAGACATTCAGACCTGAGATCAGCTTTAACGAGCCGGAAGCTAAATCAGGTTCTGATCCGATGTCAGGTCCCATCGGGTCTGACTGGGATCAGACTTCCAGCAGTTTCCCCGGTAACTCTGAGACGTTCCCGACGGTTTTCCCTGGAGGTCAGCCGGAGTTCCTGATTTTTACCAAATTTGATTTCATTTCTGTTTTTTTTTTATCTACCTGTGATTATTGTGAAGCAATTAGTGAAAAATAAACTCTGATCTCCATCATCCTCCTGAGCTGCAGACGGTTCTACTGGACAGTTTTCTAGAATCTGCAGATCTAGTTTTATGTTGCAGACTTTGTTCTGGCCTAGTTAAAGGTTCCAGTTTCTCTCTGGCTCTGCAGTGATTCCCATCACTCCCAGTATAAACCTTTGCAGACTGCTTCCTGAGCGCCATGTTGGCTGTGGGGTCAGAGTTCAACATCAGTTCTTAAAACATACATGTGCAGAGCCGCCACCAGGGGGCGGAGGTGAGGCGCAGACAGCGGCGGCCATGATGTCTGGTAGAATCAACATGGAGGTCGGTGTATTTAGGGGACCTGGCCCTGACGTTGGCATGGCAACAGTGGGGGCGACGGGGCATTTCTGCTAATGTGCTAACAGTGGAGCTAATTTTTAATTTGGCGCTCTAGCGTTAGCATTCTCTAAAAACCATGTTGGCGTAGAAGTTTAGCATTAGCAGAATTAATGTTTATGTTTAGTGCTTTGGTTAGCATAGCTAAGTTTTTAGTTAGCGGTGCCCGAAACAACAGACACAGTGAAGGTTCTGGTTGCTCAGTGGACCACACCAAGGAGGCTGCTGCTCCAAAACACTCTGGCTCTGTCAGAGCACTGGCTCACCTTGTGGGCGGAGCTAACTCTGACACACCTAAGCCGCATTCCTCACTCACCTGGAGGCTCTTTGGATGGGAGGAGCATGAAAACATCTCTGAACTCCAACAAAGGAAAGGTTCCTGAAGGGAACTCAGACTTTTAGGTCCTACCAGAACACGATGAAGATGAAGCTGGTTGAACCAGAACCCAGCCCAGCTGGTCGGCCTGTCAGTGATCGGTTCTGATGATCCATTTACTTTGGATTTAACTGAAGTCAAGTTCTGCTCCAGCACTGAGCAGAAACGACAAACAGCCCAAAACGTTGAAACATTTCACTTCTGACATGTCTAATCCTGACCAAAGACTCAGGTATTTAGTTACCTTGGCAACTGAACCTCCCAGATGTGCTGAGTTCACTGTCTGTGGGACATTTGGCATTCCACAGCCCAATGAGATGCTTGATGGAGTCCCAGTGTGTAGCACTGCAGAGTCCTAGCAGAATGTTGAGAGGATAACGGGAGCAGGAAAAACTCCTGCTCTTCCTGAAGCTCCGCCTCCAGGAAGTTGTCCCAACATGGCTCCTCTTTAAACTCTTTAACATTTTTACCAGCGGTGCTCTGAGCAGCAGCTGTTGGGCTCAGCAGGGACTCGGTCCACCCAGGTGTGTTGCTCAGTGAAATGGTTAAAAGGATTTTTCAAACATGAACGAGTCAAAGCAACACTCCAGGAAAAAACATGATGAAAGATCAAAAAGGTTTATTTTACGAAAAACTGGCTTTTAAAACTAAAATAAGACCAGGTACCCCCCCACACACACACACCCACACACACACACACACACACACACACACGCCGCCCTTCCAGCAGGAGGAGGAAGTGGTCAGTTTGTCCTGTAGCAGCATGACTACAGCCAGCGCTCAGGATGACCCCAGCTTCAGAGGACAGAATCCAGGTCAACTGGAGCTGGTTCCACTGGAGAGCAGACCTGCCTCCCAGTTTACACCCAGAACCTCCAGAACCAGAAACCTGCAGGCTGAACTGGACCCGTCTGGTTCTGATCTGTCTCAACCCTTCTAAGGTGACTTTCCTTTGACATGAGGGGGCGGAGCCACAAGACTGAAGAGTTTCAATTTAAAAAAACTATTTACTTGGATGACGTCAGAAGCGGAGGCCCTCTGATTGGTTGAGCAGCAGCCAATCAGAGGCCCTCAGCCTGTCTGCTTTTATTGGCCCAGGAAATATTTGCTTTGTGTAAATTCTGTTTGTTCTGATCAACTTTCCCCAGTTAAATCAATATTTCTCATCATTTCTGATCAAATGAATAAATCTGTTAAATTTCAGTTTTTTTAAACATTTTATTCCAGACTCAACTCAAAAACAAGATAGATGCATTTCCATGTTTTTAAAAGTATAAACTAATTCTGTTTTGGTTCCAAGTTTCAATGAAAATTTTGCTTAAATACGAAATTTAAAACTAAAAATCAACGACTAAAATATGCATAAAATAAAATCATATGAGAGAAGAAGTAAATAATTCATCAGTTTCATTTTAATTTATTGAGTCAAATAATTAAACAAGCAACAAAAATATGATCAAATAAATAGAATCTGAGCAAAAAAGGAAATTACAAAATTATTTCACAATAAATATAAATTAATGAGACTTTTATCCCGTCTGTCACATCAGCAGCGTCGGGTCAAAGGTCAGACGTGTTAAAGTGGTTAAATGCAACCGACCCCCACCAAACACACACACACACACACACACACACACACACACACTCCCGCTCTTCATGTTTAATCCTCCATCTGCTCCATCACAACATGAAGCTAAAATAAATTCTTTAAACTGTTCAGTGAAATTAATCTTTAATTAAATAATTAGAATCAAAAGTGACAAATAAGCGGAACAGAAAAGATGAAATCGGCTTCAACATTTATGACAACAGCGTGAAAAAAACGTTTCTTTGAATTGTACAAAATGCTGCAATAACATCATTATTATTATTATTATTATTATTATTATTATTATTATTATTATTATTATTATTATTATTATTATTATTATATAACTGCGCCAACACAGAACTTAGAATTTTAAAATATTTAAAAACTAAGACCTGACTACAAAAGTTCTTATTAAAATTAAATAACATTTTTAAGATTAATTTTCCTCGCTGTCCGCGACATTAAAGGAGATTAAATAAAGAAAATATGAATCCAGAAGCAGCAGAAAAAACGAACCATGAACATTTAATATTTGATTAAAAGAAACAAAAAGCCCCATAAATTAGATAAAAAGGCCGCAGAAATTAAATTCATTCATTTTTTACTTCTTCATACTTAGATTTTTTATAGCTTGTTTACCTGAGCCTTCCTCCTCCTCCTCTTCCTCAGCAGCGCTGAAGAGGATAAAGAAATGAAAGCGGCTCTCAGCGGACCTATTTGTCACAGCAAATTGGAGGGGCCCCACAGCCCACTCAGAAACACGCACCCGCCGCTCCCACAGTCACACCGTGCGTGAGAGGCTCCGCAACGACCCGCAGCGACCCGCAGCGCGGATCCTCCCCATCATCAGCCTCCTCTGCCCGGCCGCAGCTCCGCCAGCTGCTCCTCCACTCAACCTGAGGGCGTCCACGTGAGCGTGCGCGACTCCCCCACACACCCACCCCCCTTCCTGCGTGTGGCCGTCACGTGACTGTGGAAAAGCGTCCCATTAATGAAGCCGCTCCGCTGCCGGCGCTGACAGCCGCGCAGGGAGCCGAGCGGAGCAGAGCGGGACATGGAGGAGGACAGGGCCGCCTAGCGCAGCGCAGCAGCGGCCACAGACAGCACGGAGCCCCGCTGCCTGCCGGAGGAGAACCGGAGGACCATCCGCTGCTGCTCATCCAACTTTCCCTGAACTTTAACTCAGAGTTTCCCTCTCAGCCCAGACGGAACCATGCGAGTCGCTGTGCGTAAAGACGCAGTGAGGAGCTGAAAGTTTGGAGAGACTCGGACTGGAGTGATTTGGGCCGTTCGGAACCATGCCGCGGCCCGGCAGGAACACGTACAGCGACCAGAAGCCGCCCTACTCCTACATCTCCCTGACGGCCATGGCCATCCAGAGCTGCCCGGACAAGATGCTGCCGCTCAGCGACATCTACAAGTTCATCATGGAGCGCTTCCCCTACTACCGGGAGAACACGCAGCGCTGGCAGAACTCCCTGCGCCACAACCTCTCCTTCAACGACTGCTTCATCAAGATCCCGCGCCGGCCGGACCAGCCCGGAAAGGGCAGCTTCTGGGCGCTGCACCCCAACTGTGGGGACATGTTCGAGAACGGAAGCTTCCTGCGACGCCGGAAACGCTTCAAGGTAGGCGGCGTGCCGGTGCCGGACCCGTTGTGCCCCAGCAAGCCACAGGACGCCGCGCACTACCTGCAGCAGCAGGCCAAGCTGCGGCTGAGCGCGCTGCACGCCGCCGCGCATCTCCCGCAGGTCCCCGCGGGGTACGGCCTGAGCTCCACGCAGCCGTCCAGCTTCAAGCACCCGTTCGCCATCGAGAACATCATCGCCAGAGAGTACAAGGTTCCCGGCGGACTGGCCGCCTTCCCGGCCGCCGGCTACCCGCTGCACAACCAGCTGAGCCCGGCCTGGCCGCACATGTACGGCCCGGGCGTCATGGACCCCGCGGCGCCCCTCTCCGGGGCGCCCGCGGACTACTCGGCCTACGGCATGCCGCTGAAGACGCTCTGCCACGGCGGACAGACTCTGCCCGCCATCCCGGTGCCCATCAAACCCGCACCCGGCCTGCCCGCACACATCCCGGCCTTCCTGGCCCACTCCCCGCGCTCCCTGAGCCCGACGTCTCCGCAGACCGCCGCCGGCCAGAGCAGCCCGGCCGGGCCCGCAGAGCCGCTGCAGTCCGCGGTGGCGGTGCACTGAGCGCCGCGCTGCGCCACGCAGGACCGCAAGACTCGGGGCAAGCTGCGGGTTCGTGTCTGTTAATGAGACCTCTGACCTTCCACGGAGCCCGGTTCGGATCTGGAGGTTCGGTGGGTCCAGCAGAGACCCACCGAACTGAAGGAAACTCATGAGTGAAACCGAACTTTATCAGAACTTCAGAGGAAAGTTCCGGGAAAAAAAATTACTTCAGTTTGTTTCTAAAACTGAGAGAACAGTTCTACCGAACGGAACCACGACGGAGAAGCACTTTGAAGGAAGAACCAGAGGCCTCGCTGTGTGTGTGTGTGTGTGTGTGTGTGTGTGCGCGCGCGCGCGCATGCTGCTGTAAAAATGTTCCTGAGCATCAAAAAGCATGAATCGTCTGCAGCTCCTCTGTTTGCTTCATTCTCTTGTTGTTGGTGGAAAAATTTAAAGAACATATTTAAAAAATGTTTAATTTATTTCTGGCTCTTTTTAAAAAACATAATCCCACATTTTACTCTTTTTTTCTAATTGTTGCAAATGTTGAAAAACTACAACAATCATTTTATTTTAATTCCAGAAACAAAATCAATTTACTGACGTTCAAATTCAGTTCATATTCATATTAACAGTTTGAAACTGAAACCGACAAATAGAAGCTAAAAGTGATTTTATAATGAAAATGATTAATAATAAGTGTGTGTGTGTGTTTCAGGAGCAGCGGCTCACCTGTCCGCAGGTGAAGCTCCAGCAGCTTCTCGCTTCCCGTCGCTTTGATTTCAAACTGTTTTCATTCAGATTCAGTTTCCGCTGAAATTCTCTGTAATTCAGATGAAAACTGATTTTACTTTTTGCTTCTGGAGTTGCGGGTTCAAAGTTTTTCTTTCTTTTTTTTTTTTTTTACCGATGAAGAAAGTCAGTAGATTTAATGTTTCTGTGAATCAGAAACTTTATTTTATTTTACTGGATGTTCATCTCCTTTATTTTATTAATTTATTCTCTTTTTTTCGTGTGATACTTTGTGTGAAAAAATATTAAATGTCCTTTTTTAAACTTTGTTTCGTTTGATTTGATCCTACAATGTGTTTTTTTTTTCAAATTTGTTTTCATGACAGGAAAAAAATTGTTTTCATAAATAAAACAAAAACTCATTTTTCCTTAAATGTGTTTATTTTCAAACACACAGGCGCGCGCATCTGCAGTTTTCTAACTAAATTCACCTGCAGCCCGAATTTAAAGAAATGTATATTAAAATAAGAAATGACATCCAGCGTTATGCTTTCTGTGTGTTTATATGCGGAGGTGGAGATGATCCATAAACTCATGTAAGAGTCGCAATAAGAGAAAATATTTTTACTCAAATAAAAGTAAAAAGTCGTCCAAGAAGTTTCTCAAACTAGAGGAAATAAAGTAAAACTAGTTCTGATCTGAACGTATCATTTAATATTTTAAAACGACGTCATCACAGAGAGAAAATATATGACGTCATGTGCAAATATTATTTTAAAGACTAAATGAGAAAATAATAGAAATAAATAAAACCATAATATCACAAACTTAAGCAGAATATTTACTAATATTAATACTGACAAGGTGATAAATGCAAGAAAGTGTCACAACGAAACAGAGCAACAAAGCTGGTACAGAAACAAGAGGTCTCACTCTAACATGATCTGACCCGACCGGCACCAGAACCTCAAAATCAACCAGCTACTGACCAGACTTCTGATCCGGTTCTGTTTGGGCCGAACTAGAACTTTCCATCTCAGGTTTCAGGTCCGTTCATTTCAAACAGAACCGGCACCCGAAGGTTTTTGAAAAACATACAGCGTAACTATAGTAACAGGTTAGTTAAAGAGGTTAGTTAACAGAGTTAGCTGGTTAGTTAATGTGTCAGTAACTGGTTAAAGATGTTTCTCCAGAGCTGCAGAATCAGCTTCTTTCTTCTTCCTCTCATGATGGAAGAAATTTGCTGCGTTTTCATTACAAATGTGAGCAAATTTTAGTCGATATTCTATTAAAAACAACATGAAACTGAAATCACAGGCGAATTAGCCTGATCACGCGATAAGTCATTAAAAGTCAAGGCAGTGTTGGAAGTTATATCAGATATGTTCATAATTTACCCGCTTGTGCTCATCATCTACCAATCAGAGGAGGCGTTGCAGCGACAAGCCCCGCCCACGTGGGGGCGGCTACTATGCGGTAGTCGGCCATTTTATCGAGTAGCAATGGATTCAACAGGTTGGAATGACTCACAACTTCCTGTTGTCAAAAATACATAAATTAATAAAAACTACAAACTACTAAGAAAACTACTTCCTGTTGTCTTCTTCGTGGGTTCCGCCAGTAGATGTCCCGCCGTTGATCGCGTGACTCTAAACAGTGTTTGATTGCAGTTTAATTCAACGTGTCTATTTGAATAAAAATCATTTAATTCAGCAAAAAACCTTTTATGAAAAAATATGAGTTTTTTTCTCAAACTTACTGGGTTTCCAGTAAATTAATTTATTTCCTTAATTCCGATTTGTGCAATTCTATAGTTAATGGAAACACAGTTACTGTCTGAGTCTGAGGTTCGGTCCGAACAGGACGGTTCGGAAGAACCCAGAATTAGTCCGATCCGGACTCAGGTCCAGCGGACCCGGCCCGTAGCCCAACACAGTCAGCTCCATTAAAGCTGAGGTTCTTTGACAGCGTTGCTAGGAGACGGAGACCGACCGCAGAAGAAGAGGAAGAGGAGCTGAGGAGGAAGAGGAGCTGCTCCAGATCAGAAACAGAAAAGATCCAAACTGACAGAACGTTCTTCAGCTCCCGGCTCAGTTCCAGCTGAGCGGAGCCGGATGATGATGAGGAGGATGATGATGAAGATGTGCTGCTGAGCTGTAATGAATCACTCCGCGGTGCCAGGCGGAGTCCCCGAACCTTCAATTAGCAAACCGTCAGAAAGGAGGAGACAATGAAGAAGATGATGATGACAATGATGATTACGTCACTTCCCATTACCCCCTCCCTGGCACTCACTTCACTTCCACCCACGGGTGGAGGCGGTTTCATCAGAGCAGGAAGATTCGGTCCAAACGAAACCAGAACCAGAACCAAATATGGAGAAGCAGCATTCAACTTCTGCTCCACAAATCTAGAACAATCTTCCAGAAAACTGAAAAACAGCCGAAACACTGAGTTCCTTTAAATACCAGTGGTGGGAACACCCTGCTAAAGCTACGGCGCTAATCCGCTGAGGCGCAGCGCTAATTTTCATTTAGTGCTTCAGGCTTTATGCTAACTTTTAAAACATTTAGAGCACAGATAGATTCTGAAGCCGTTTACTTGGTTGTAACTTTCAGCTGAATGCATTTTGTTTGTGTTGAAGTTTCAGCTAAGAATATTCAAGTAGTTAAACGTTTATATTCATGCTTTTATTTTGAATGCAACAGTCCTGTCTTCATGTTCTCTCTTCTTTATTGAGCAAGTGACAAATACAACAAATGAATGAGTGAAGTGTTAAACAAATACATGTTAAATACAGACATATGATTTATTTTGAAAAATTCACATTCTTTTCCTGACACATGGTTAAATTCAACGCTTTAGCATTAGCGTCCACTAAATACCATTTTGTAGCAATTTAGCATTAGCTTTTGTTAAATACCCTGTTGGTGTAGCAATTTAGCATTAGCAGAGCTAGCCTAGGTACTTTTTAGGTTGGCGGTGTAAAACTTAAGAGTTCCTTTGACTAATAATAACTGAAATAGATTCATTCCAGTCTGGATTTAATGTTTCATCGTTTTCTTTACTTTGCTGCTGTGAAATAAAGTTTCTTGTTTGTTTCTGGTGTTTTCATCTGGCAAAGCATCAGGTGGCTGAAATGTTCTGGCCTTGATAAGAACTGGAGCTTGTTCTAATGAACAGAATGAGTCCAGTTTCCTCTGTGGCCTGACGCTGGAGCCCGGTTCGGCCCTGTGGCCCGCAGCGCAGCGCCGCGGCGCGGGACGCCTGACGCCTCGATGCGGCGGCGGCTTTGACGCGCGGCTGAAGGTGTGAGTTTACGGCCGGAGAGGATTCCTGAGCTGCTCGTAAATAACCCGCAGAGCGCCACAAAGCGCCGCAAAGTCCTGCAAAGTGCTGCAAAGCGCCGCAAAGCGCCGCAAAGCGCCGCAGGCGGCAGGTTGTGACGGCCGGCAGTCTGTTATCATCTCAGCATTCCTCAGCAACAAGCAGAACCAGAACCAACTGGATCAGGAGAACCGCAGCGGAGCTTCAGGAGTCAAAATGACAAACCCGGCCCTGCCCGACCCGACCCGAGGGTCCTGGAACCGGTTCCGTCCGGATCCATCAGTCATCTTCAAGCCTGGGAACCAAACGGGCCTCAACGCCTCCTACAGGAACCCAACGGGTCCGTTCAGGTTCTGCAAACCAACACGTCTCCTTCAGAACACAGTCCGGATCAGAACCAGTCAGATCTGCTAACGGTTAGGAAGCAGAAATGTTTTTAACAGTTCCTCGGACCAGAGGAGGAGGAACCGGTCCAGAAAAGAACCGGCTCAGTGACAGCGGTTCCGTTCCGACCCGCTCGGGCTAATCTGGTTCTTATTTATTATTATTATTATTATTATTATTATTATTATTATTATTATTATTATTATTATTATTATTTTACCAGTTATTTGTTAATTCTTACATTGTGTGTGAATTGTGGGACAGTTATTTTTTCTTTTTAAGCATGTTCACTGACTGACGGCACCTTTTGAATTTCGTTGTTTTTATTTTTTTTTTATTTTTGTTGTGACAATGACAATAAAGATTCATCTCTCTTCCTCTCAGACGGAAACAAGAACCCGATCCAGTTCTGGTTCCATTAAAGCTCCAGATCAGAAGAACTATGAATGTAATTGTCGACAAGCTAATTAGCATATTAGCTAAATATTTAGTTCATAAAATATTATTTTAAAATGATTTTTATAATTAAATGAAAACTGAACCTCCATGTTTTTCTGCTGAATAAATTATTGCTGTTCATTTTTCTAAAGATTCACTCCAGAATTAATGTTGCTGTAATTTAAAGGGCTGTGATGTCAGAGGCTCCTGTAGCAGTCTGTGCTACTTACATTCCTCCACATCTTCTCCTATGGTGGAAATAATGACCTTTGACCCCGTTCCTTCTCAAATCTACAGTCATCTCCTTTGTTTTGTTTATGATTAGACCGGTCCATGGTTCTGGTTCTGGATACGCAACGAGGCGTTCTGATTGGGCAGCAGATGAAACCTTGTTGCCGTGGTTGCCGGGTCATACGCCGCTCCACCTTCTTGTAGGATGATTTATTCAGGCTGGCAGTCGGTCGCCATGGCAACAGATTGGCTTCTTGGTGCCAATCTGCAGCAGGCGGCGAAGGGAAGCCAGGTGGATCCAGGAGGAACAGGGGTCAGAGGTCACGCCACTGGTTCACAGGAAACAACTGTTTATCCTGAAGTATTCACACCCCCAGCTCCAGTTTGACTTACTGGGACGGACCTGAGTGAAGTTGGCCCCCCCACCTTCTTCAAATTATACAAAATTGGTGTCAAACGTTTGTGCTGGTTTGTGCAGCAAAACTTTTTGTTTGTGCCGCTATCATTTTAAAGATATTAAGAAATGTTTTAGAGGTCATCAAAGGTCAACCAGCCCTCTTAATATCTTCAAAACCGAAGCAGCACAAATGAAAATCTTTGCTGCACAAACCAGCACAAATGTAGCCGAGTTGATTGACACCCATTTCGTCTGATTTGAAGAAGGTGGGGGGCTGGTTGACCTTTGATGACCTCTAAAAACATTTCTTTATATCTTTAAAATGATAGCGGCACAAACAAAAAGTTTTGCTGCACAAACCAGCACAAACGTTTGACACCAATTTTGTCTAATTTGAAGAAGGTGGGGGGGCCAACTTCACTCAGGTCCTGTGGCTGCAGGCCGTCTGCAGTTTTTCTCCTCCAGTTTGGATCAGTTTTTATCATCTCTCATTGATTCTCAGTTGGATTCAGGTCTGGCCTTTGACTAGGCCATTCCAACCCATCTAAGCCATCCAAGATTGTTCTGATTCTTCTCCATCAGGCTTCCTGTCCCAGTGTGAATACTTTTGCACAGAATGTATTTTAAGGATCAGAAACCAAGAATCCAAACAAAATGCTGCAGAATGAGAACGGAAGGGAGTCCAGAACTGGTTCTGAACTGGTTCTGAACTGGGAGGGCACAGAACCAGTCGTCTTCCATCAGGCCTGGTTTAGTCCCAGTTACTGGAACCAGTTTCTCTTGTAAGCAAAGTTTTTGTTTTTTAGTCTAATTTCTGCAGATTCTGACTCAAACTTGAACTCTTCTGGTGTCTCCATGTTGGAGCGGCTCAGTCTCTAGTTCTGGTTCTGATGAAAAGAAGGATTCTTCATAAAATCAAGAACAGATGACTGACATTCTCTTCATGAAACTGTCACACCTAAAGTCTTCAGTCAGAGGGTTTTCAGAGTTGCTGTAACACAGGCTGCTACAGGAGCTCCTTCCTGTCCACAGCTATCAGTTACAACATGTAAAAGCATTTCTTCTCTTCTGGATCCATAAACAGCTTTAAACTGGTTCTGGTCCAGAACTGTGGTTCTGATGTCGGTGTGAACGCCCTGCGAGTATTTCAGGTTGGCGTGGCAACCGCCCCCAGGTGGTCACCACAGATCGGTTCCAGAGATTAAAACAAAACAAACAGTTTGAGTTGAATCTGCAAAACCTGACAGAAGAAAAAGATTCATTCTCTTCATCAGGATTTCACAGCTGCCATCCTTCACATGCAGCCTTTAACTAGGCCATGCGGGCTGCAGCAGGCCAGGCCTCATCCAGCTTCCTGCTCCCGTCTGGCCTCATGTGGAGTGGAGCGAGAGGCCGGTTCTCCTGCTGCAGCGCCGACCCGGTCCATTCTGCTCCAATAACCCGATTCCTCCTCAGTTCTCACAGAAACCAGTTCATTTAGAAACCAGTTCACTGAGAGAACTGGAATGGGAACTCCTGGTTTCTAAATGAACTAAAGTTGGTGTTTGTTTTAGCCACTCTAAATGTTGCTTAATCTGTTGACATGTGGTTTTATTAAAATGTGATGACCTCATCACAGTTCCTGCTAAAATCTTCATTTTCTGAATGTGTTTGTTGCTGAGAATATGAACTATAATTAGTGAAGCTGGAGCCTCTCAGGTGAATTCTCCCTGTTAGCTGGTTTCACCTGAGCAGGTAAATAAATAACTGGATGAATGAGATCTTTCTGTTTCTGAAGCTGTGGTAAAGTTTTCTGCAGCTGCCTGCTGGGCTGCATGGCGGCTTTATGTGCTAAGCTAACAGTTCACTTCCAGCCGTGTTGTCTCGCAGCCATTCAGGCCCAAACAAAGCCGCGCTCAATCACTTTCCTCCGGGAGAGAGACCGAGGCTTTGTCCGGACTAAATCAACTACCGGAGCCGTCTTCTCTGCCTTTCAGCGGCTGCCGACACTCAGGAGGAACAATGCCTCCTCCTCCTCCTCTTCATCCTCCTTCTCCTCATCCGGCTGACAGCTTCCCTCCACTCCGACTGAAGGGACCACACATGCTCCCAGTCCTCCCAGTCGCCCTAATTCTTCTTCTTGGCTTTTCCAGAGTGGAGGCGCTCAGCTTTTCACCCCGCAGACTTCCAAACTAATTTCAAGCCTGGCGTTGAAGCTGTCCATGGCGGCGGGACGATCCCGCCTCCCTGCCGGCTGTCAGGGCCCGCCGTCCAGATTAGTGACGTCATCAGGACCACACACATTAAAAAATCTGATTTAATGTCATCAGGGAGAGAAAGCGGCTGCTGCATCAAAGATTGCTATGGAGACTCCCTCCTTTTCTGAGGAGCAGGAGGAAGTTTATTTATTCATTTACTTTTAAATAAATGACAACAAACCAACGAATGAAGTAGCTATACAAAGAACACAGCACTTACATGAACACCAAGCTGGGTGTTGATTAGACAAAACAAATGCAAACAACATTTAGCATCTTTTCTGGAAAATGTAGAAAAGTAAAATAAAACATTTCCCAACAAAATCCCTGAAACTATGGTTATTAATAGAGCAGAAGGAAGCCGTCACTGCGCGATCTCTTCCGGTGTCAACTAATTTGCCCATGACTAATAAATTAGTTTTCCCATGAACACGGTATGTCGTCTTGTGCAGTCCAATAACACATTTAATCTCATAAAAGATGTACCGTAATTATTGTAAAAATAAAGTTTTTTGGTCTCTGATGAGTCCACCAGAGGGAGCATTGACGGTAGCTACTAGCTAACAGTCTAGGTAGCTTTTCATCCCGCAGACTATATTGTACGGAAGAGGATTAGGGAACTCTTTTTTTTTTTTTCGGTGGCCCTAATCCTCTTCCGTAATATTGTGTATATTTTATACACAATATTCTAATCTAATAATCGTTTAGCTAAATTATGACAGTTATTCATTAAGAGAATTATAAAATTGCCTAAAATGTGTTTTATAACAAGGAGTATTTCAGTCAACATAAATGAATATTTTACACTTTGTTGATGTATGTTTAAAGAATCCGGAAGAATTTCTTCAGCGCATGCGCAAATGAGCCAAGGGTCCGGATCATGCTGCTTGACTCGTCTATCCTTTATTATGGATATGGTGAGATATGGGCTCTTAAGCTCGTAGAGTGTTATTTTGGGTTCCAGTTCGGTGTTTAAATGCATAAATTTAACGGGCCTGTATTGACTATTTGTCCCAAAAACTTAATTCCAAAATCAAAAAAATTCAAATCTCAAAGGTGATCAAAGCAAAATGAAATAAACTCAAACAGTCAATACTGGGCATCATGGGTTCTGGTTTACGCAGTCCAACAAAAGGTCAAAACAGTCATAATGCAGCTTTTGTTTACTTTATTCAGTTTTTTTGGCTAAAAACAAATTGCAGGCTTCAGATAAACCTACCCTAACTCCTGGACCTGTTCTCACTGATAAAACTGACTGACTGACTGATGACAGACAGACAGGTAAAAAACCATAAGACCACCCATAAGCCTGAAGACTCATCTAAACTCTACGTATTTATACTGTGAAACACACCCACTTCCCAAACTGAAATCAATTAACTAATTAAGTGAATTACTAACCAAAACCTTATTTAGAAACAACAAAATAAACATTCTAATTATAAATAAACTACAAAACAAAAAAATAAACTAAATAATCTACATTCTAAACTTTAACTGAAAATAATGGAGAAATGGCTCCTACAGGGCCGTACCATTATGGTGGGTCAGAAGTTTCCTGCTAGCATACGGTCTCTATGGGCTCTTTGCTCCTCAGCTTCCGCGTTCGGGGAAAAGCGGCTCAATCGTTTCCGATCTATTGAAAAAGGCTCTTTCCACTGGGTGTTAGCAGGGCTTGTCCAAGGTAACAATTAATGATGAACATCGATCTGAAGCCCCGACAATAAGCTGGAGAAAGGTTTTAAGATGTTCGCCTCGTTATACAGATACGAAGGTGAGTTTTACTTTCTTTAAACTTTGTGGCTAACATTAGCTTTAGCTTATGCTAGTAGGCAATATTCTCTGACATTTTTCTTATAAAAATGTGCTATTTAAGTATCTAAACATTTTTCATCCATTCTAACGGACAATGTTTTTACCTTGTTTTCAAGTATATTACGTGGTTTATTGTTGTTAGTGTCAGAGACCAAGTAACGGGGATTTTACGGTTCAGGCTTTTTGTTTCTGCAGCCTGAGGAACAACAAGCCCATAGCTTAACAGTAGAGCAGCTCTGGTGTCGGAGTTCTAGTTCAGCTGACTGTTCAGGTTCAGTTGTTGCTTTTAGAAAAATATGGCCGTGTTCCTTAAAGTCTCCATGTTATTTCGCTTTATTAGTTTAGCATGTTTCTAGTGAAGCAGGACGGTGTTTCCAGCAGTGTGTACAGGCGGATCAGTAGCTCGGCTGTCTGGCTCTGGTCTGCTCTCTGGTTCCCATAAACTCTTTCAGGCTGAATACAGAAGTGAGTCCATGGAAATAACACAGGAGGCTCCTTTACCTTCTGCTTTAGGCTGAACAAGTTGATCCGGAGTGAAGTGAAGGCTGTAAACTTTGCTGTGCGGCGTTAGCTTTAACTGGTAGCCACGAATATTTACAAGCCACCATCTTCTTAATTCAGGACCGCTTGGAAATCCATGAAAACTTAAAAGCCCATTATATTAGGAAGACAATAATGTTCATAGTATTGTTTTATCTGCGTCTGAAATAAGACTTTGTCTTTTCTAGCTGTCATGGTAACTCAAAGGGTAAAAAAGAGCCGCATTTGGGACTAAGCTAACAACCCAAGCATAATGAATAAAAACAGCAGGTGCAAAGAGCCCGTTCCTTTGGGTTCGCTGGGACCAGGTATGAAGTTTTTCATGTGCATAATAACTGTTTTTTAGTTATGGTAAGTAATAGTTCAATCATTTTTATTGTAAAATAAAAATGTTATTGAGCTATTAAAAAGTGGTAGGACTTTATTAGTATTTATTTAGTATCTCTTATGAAATGTTGCTAATAAAGTTACAATCTCCATCCACTAAAAAACAGTAACATATCGTAGTTTTTCACATTATCAAAGACGGCTTTCCTCCAGTTTCTTTTGTTTCTGGCTAAAGACCAGGAGCCATTTCTCCCACTAGCGCTAAACTAGCACATTTGTTTTGGTTGTATTTACCCAGAATGCCCTGCGCTGTAGTCCACTTCCGGCTTTTGGAGCCTCTGGTCTGCTGGGCGTTCATATTCAAACCAAACCAGAGTTCACTTCAACCAAACCCAGACTGAGGTTTGGAGGACCAGAGGACCAGAGGTCAGAGGTCGGTTAGCGTCCACACCTCACCAACCGTACCGGACTTTATAGCAAACGGACCGGAGTCGGGTTAAAGCAGACTGAACAGGCCTGATGATGCGTACTACACCTTTACTGCAATCTAAACCCAGTTTTAGTGTGATGGGGAAATATTTGTTTGGAAAACCATTATCTGGATATTCCCATGGCTCTTTGGTTCCTCTGTGTTTTCCGTTTCCTCCTGCTCCTCTGGCTCGTTGGCGTTGGGAACCAGGCTTCCTGTGTCGGCCTCCATGTTTTATGGGTTGCAGTAAAACACTTTAGTGCTGCAGAAATTGGGCCGTTATTAAAATATGGAGCCATATCTGTCACGGGGGGACGTGCGTTTGTCTTTGGTGGCGCTCAGACATATTTTATCATAATCAGAGGCCGGGCGCGGCCTTGTTCACTTCATTGGCTTTCGCTGCTCCGTTACATCATGAAGGTCAGAGTTCCTGCTGCCTCTTTCTGGCTGCTTGACTATGAGGGAGACGGCGCGTCCATCAGGAGCCAGCCTGGTGTTCCTCAGGGCTGCTGCATCGGAACCGGGCCGCTACCGGGTCCGTTTCTGCTCCGGCTGAGCCCTGTTTGGATCCTGACAAAGTATAAAATGTTTCTGTTTGTGAAAAACACGTTCAAGTGTCTAAAGTTCTTCTGTTCTGCTCTTTGAGTTTTGGTTCTGTTGGATGCTTCAGCTCCAGTCTGGTGCTGGTCCCAGCGGAAATCAACTCAGACCCGTTCCATCGGGGTGAAACCAGAAAGAGAGTAATCAGATTACTGCCCCGGTTCGGTGTCTGATCTCGTTTCTCGGCTTTGAGTTCATTTAATAATTAATGGAGGTTTAAGCTGCGGTTCTGGTTCTGGTTAACCAGCCGGGTCCAACTCTCCCACCGTCCCTGAACGCATCCTGAAAGACTGCTGAAATTAATATTTATTTTTTAAATGAAAATAAAATCATTTTTGCTGGATTTACTGTAAGAAAAGACAAGTGGAGCTTCAGACCGGACTGGTTCTGCTGGTTCTGGACCAGCACAAAACGGTCCAGAACCAGTCCCATGAACCTCTGACAAGAGAACCTCTGGTATCAGAGATTCATGTTTGCTCTGAATTTTTCCACACTGAAAAAACTCATCTATAGAATTTACCTAATAAATCTGAGGTAACAATTTGCATTGACTCTTTTGGGGTAAATTCAATTCCATATATTGAGTATAAAGTAACTGAACAAAAAATATATGAAATACTTAAAGAAATTGGGTAAACTTTACCTCATATTTATGTATATATTCAACAGCTACTTACTCAGTTAAATTAGGTAAAACTATGTCTTGTTTGCTAGTAGGTAATACCTGATAATTACAAATCAAAGTTAATTAAAATCAGTTAATAACCATTACTTATTCAGAGAAGGTAAGATGTACCCCCAAAAAAGACATTCAGCTCGTACACCTTCTCAATGTTTTTAATCCATAAAGTCATCAAAAACAAAAACACAGAATAAACTGCAGCACAACAGTGTCACACAACATTTCAAATAATGAACCTGCATTATAACCCAACAACTTCAACTGTTGTTTCAGTAATGTTGGACAATAAAACATATCCCTGCTTTAGAACATCCAGACTGCTCGATAAGAAAGGAGTAGATCAGAGAAAAGGAGAAGTGAGGTGATCAGAGCAGAGGTGCAAGAGATGTCCAATCACATGAAGATTTTCTTGTATCTAAACTCTTACTTGTGTTTCTTCGGCCTCACACAACAGTGACTGAGCAAATCTGAAATCTGCAGGTGTATTTATACACAACAAAAAAACTGAGAGAGGTTGCAACATACTTATGTATCCATCTGTACAGATATTTCTGTGTCTGTGTGTGGAGCAGAGGAGGGAAGAGAACAAAAATATAAAACTATACTCCATTAAAACTCTCTGTCCAGACAAAAGATCCTCTTGGAATAAGAGGGGAAATGTATGTCTATTGCATGAGCTTGTTTTTGAGGCTGTGGATCTTCTTCAGTAGTTTTGCCCCATCAAGTTCCAAAAAAAGTTTTTGAAAAGCTTCAAATGTGTTCTTGAGCTGCTTTGGATAGTCATGGTTGAGGGCATATATCAGTCCCATCAGCAGTACAGATGTTCGGCTTCCACATCCGTCCATCACTTGGTTTCCCTCAATCACAATCTGATGGATCCTCCTCAGCCATGATGTTGTGCATCACGATCACCTTCATTATTTTGTCTGTGTAGTCCTCACATTCCTACATGTTAAAAAGAAAGAAACAAAAAAGATACACATTTTTAATTTTATTGAATATGCTGTTTCAATACATTTCAACTTATCTAAAGGAGAGCAGAGGGGAGTGATCAAAAGAGGAGAGGATCCCTTGAGTTAATCAATCATCTGTTATCAATGACATACCTGGCAGTCATGGAAAAGATCTTCTTGTCTTTCACCAAGGTAGTTAATGAGGCAGCAGACAACTGCATCCCTATTTTTCTCAATGCTCTGTGTCTGTAGGGAGATACAATTTAGTGAAAAGACTGTTAGTGGAAAGTGGGGAGAGAATTACATACACTAACACCGAATTGCTTAAAAAAAAGGGTAGTTTAAGTTGGTAAGGAGCTCAACTTTGTGCACAACAAAGCAATTCTTTACAAATTAATTCACGTATATCAATAATGACATATTTGAGAAAAAAAGTTAAATAACATACGTCATTTAAAGTGTCCAACAGAGGGTGCATCTTGGAACCAGCAGCCCCTCCTTTAGCACGCATAAGCTGCATAAGACTTGGTGTGTACTCATCAAGCTTTAGCATGAATGTCTCCTCCAAGGAAACTGTCGTGATACGTCTGAACTCTTCCTTGATCTAGGAAATAAAAGGACACAAATAAAATTTTAAATGACAGACTGAGAATGCTGCCTTGATAAATGTGTCCTTAATGCACCCCATGTCTTGACAGTGCAAGGACAATCTGCATAGAGGCAGGGGATGGAGTGGACCCGACCAAAATGCCCATGCATTAGCCTGCTGTGTTTCAGCAGGTCTAATCTTTTTGATGTTGTGAAGTTGCACAACTTGCATTTCCAGTTCCTTTTCCCATAACTGAGGTGTTTGGTTAAGGTAACTACACCTTTAAGGTCAATGTTATTTATTTTATTTAGCAAACTTGCATACCTGTACAGGATACACTGGGTGTGGGGACGTGGGAGAGTGTGTCAGCCCCAGAAGCAGAGTGGTCTATCAGTGAGTCCCTGCTTGTGGAGGACAGACAAGAGGAACTGAAGAGACGGCAAATACTGAGTGTCCACATACAAAGACTCTGGCTGCAACAGAAATAAGAGAGAAAGAAATGATCAGACATGTACCTGGGAGAAGAAATATATAAGGGCTAATGTATAGTTCAGAGGTTATTACCTTCATGTTAGCCTCATGAACAACCTCATAAACAAGAGATTATGCTTTACGGGGCCCAGAATTGTGATGCCGCAGAGACGAGAGCTGTGACACCGGGTCCAAGGTTCTGATCATGCAGGTTTGGTTTTAAACCATGATGTGGAATTGAGCCTCCACTCTCCCTTTAACAACCAACAAGTTACAAGTCATTTATCTAACGTCACAATTAGTCTGAGGCTCTTTAATGAAGGTAGAAACTAAACATAAGGTCAATATTTTGCAGTTTCTCTGTGCTCCTCTGATCAGAGCAGTCTGTCTGTCTGTCTGTCTGTCTGTCTGTCTGTCTGTCTGTCTGTCTGTCTGTCTGACAGGGTCTGTTGTGCAGAAATAACTGTACTTACCTCACTAAAATAAAGGCAATGCAATTGCATAGAGTAATATTCATTCTTCATAAAATTAGTTTTATAGATCATATTCATAGATATTATATGCTTCATAAACAATATTACAAGATTCTGAAAACATTTATTAAGCACTGACGTTTTAACAATACCCAATATAATATAAAATCAATTCTAAAATGTTTTACTTGAACATTAAAAAAATGAGGTGCAGCAACAGTGGGTGTTTACACACATAAAGGTGGATACAGTGGTACTTTGTTTTCATTTTACAACATGTTTGTTTCCACTCTGGTCCGCATCAGCACGCTGGATGAGCGTCCTGTTTCCATGACGACTGACCGGAAAAGACGTGCGACACGTCATCTTCACGTGAGTCTTCAGAGTCCCGATTGTAAAAACTAGAAAATTTCGGAAGAAATTTAGCCGGGGCCTGCCAAGGCGCGCCCGTCGGGCATGGGCCCGGCGTCGTCGCGCCACAAATCGGCGTCGACGCCAAAGGACGCCGCGACGTGATCAGTGGCACGCGGAGAACCGCAAGAACGTTAAGCGAGGCGGACGTGCACCGTTCGGTACGATTTAAAATGTTGTCAAGGCTTTTATTTTGGAAGTTTTGTTAACCTTCATTTCAAAGGGCCAAACTAATCCCATGCGTAATAGTCCTTGGGTTAAAATAGTTATATAATGCTCAAAACACAAGTAGCTGATGTAAAAATATTCAAGGCTTTTATTTTGAAATTTTCAGTATGCTTCATTTCAAAGGGCCAAACTAATACCACGTGTAACAGTGCTTTGGATGAAAAAGTCAAATAAAGCCAAAAAGAGCAATTACGTCATGTAAAATTATTCAAGGCTTTTATTTTGAAATTTTCAGAATGCTTCATTTCAAAGGGCCAAACTAATACCACGTGTAACAGTGCTTTGGATGAAAAAGTCAAATAAAGCCAAAAAGAGCAATTACCTGATGTAAAAATATTCAAGGCTTTTATTTTGAAATTATTATTATGCTCCATTTTAAAGTTCCAAACTAATCCCATGTGTAACAGTGCTTTGGATGAAAAAGTCATATAAAGCCAAAAACAGCAATTACCTGATGTAAAAATATTCAAGGCTTTTATTTTGAAATTTTCAGTATGCTTCATTTCAAAGTTCCAAAGTAATCCCATGTGTAACAGTGCTTTGGATGAAAACGTCAAATAAAGCCAAAAACAGCAATTACCTGATGTAAAAATATTCAAGGCTTTTATTTTGAAATTATTATTATGCTCCATTTTAAAGTTCCGAACTAATCCCATGTGTAACATTGCTTTGGATGAAAAAGTCATATACGGCCAAAAAGAGCAATTACTTCATGTAAAATATTCAAGGCTTTTATTTTGAAATTTTCAGTATGCTTCATTTTAAAGTTCTGAACTAATACCACGTGTAAGAGTGCTTTGGATGAAAAAGTCAAATAAAGCCAAAAAGAGCAATTACGTCATGTAAAAATATTCAAGGCTTTTATTTTGAAACTTTTGTTAAGCTTCATTTCAAAGGGCCAAACTAATACCACGTGTAACAGTGCTTTGGATGAAAAAGTCAAATAAAGCCAAAAAGAGCAATTACATGATGTAAAAATATTCAAGGCTTTAATTTTGAAATTTTTGTTAATATTCATTTCAAAGGGCCAAACTAATACCATGTGTAACAGTGCTTTGGATGAAAAAGTCAAATAAAGCCAAAAAGAGCAATTACGTCATGTAAAAATATTCAAGGCTTTTATTTTGAAATTTGCAGGATGCTTCATTTCAAAGGGCCAAACTAATCCCATGCGTAATAGTCCTTCGGTTAAAATAGTTATATAATGCTCAAAACACAAGTAGCTGATGTAAAAATATTCAAGGCTTTTATTTTGAAATTTTTGTTAAGCTTCATTTTAAAGGGCCAAACTAATACCATGTGTAACAGTGCTTTGGATGAAAAAGTCAAATAAAGCCAAAAAAGAGCAATTACGTCATGTAAAAATATTCAGGGCTTTTATTGTGAAATTTTCAATATGCTTAATTTTAAAGTGTAAAACTAATCCCATGTGTAACAGTTACTGAGTTAAATCAGTTATATACAGCCCAAAGCAGCAAGTAGTTGTAAAGGCCAGTTCTCAGTCCTGATCTGTTTCAACTGAGGATAGATAGAACTACAACGATGCGTATTCGTAGTCCTAACCAGCAGCCAATAGCCTCTTGAGTTCCGTTGCTATGGCAAATAATGGTCTCAGCAGGTGTGAGCTCTGAGCTGTGAGCTCTCAAACACACAAGTGTGTTTGAGCAAACACACTTTACTGAAAAAAAGCATTGGAAACAAATCCTTCTTGTTCGGGAACCGTAATACATATTCGAAAAGCGTTTTAAGCGTATGACAGTTCAATGTGTCTTCTGCGATAGTCCCGAGATTCATATCTGTACCTCACTCAGAGCATTTACAGTGATGAGAGAAAGAAATGTTGTGCCCAGATATGAACCGAGGTCGGCTGTCACTCTAATATGAGCAAAAATGAGAAACTTTGGGTCGCTTAGAGGCAAATTGTGGACAAACCATAACTGGTATCGACGAGCCGTCTTCACTTTCGAAGAGATCACAGACGTATCTACAAAATGAAATTTGAATGGCATTTCTAGGTGAATTTGTGACGACACAGCAAATCCTCAAAAATAGGGTATTTCTAGGATTTTTCCCATTGACTTATAATGGGGTTTTTTTCGTAGTTTTTTGCGAATTATGTCGCCATGTTAATCCCGAATCCCACCAAAAGTAATAGCTGGAATGGCGTGAATTTTCTGCACGTTTTGATACCTCTTTTGTAGGTGTGCACGCAGCGGTATGAGCCGCATTAACGGTTACGGATGAAAAATAAAGAATAACTAGAAAATTTCGGAAGAAATTTAGCCGGGGCCTGCCAAGGCGCGGCCGTGGGGTTCGGGCCCGGCGTCGTCGCGCCACAAATCGGCGTCGACGCCAAAGAACGCCGCGACGTCACCAGTGGCACGCGGAGAACCGCAAGAACGTTAAGCGAGGCGGACGTGCACCATTCGGTACGATTTAAAATGTTGTCAAGGCTTTTATTTTGGAAGTTTCAGTATGCTTCATTTCAAAGGGCCAAACTAATCCCATGCGTAATAGTCCTTGGGTTAAAATAGTTATATAATGCTCAAAACACAAGTAGCTGATGTAAAAGTATTCAAGGCTTTTATTTTGAAATTTTCAGTATGCTTCATTTTAAAGTTCTGAACTAATACCACGTGTAAGAGTGCTTTGGATGAAAAAGTCAAATAAAGCCAAAAAGAGCAATTACGTCATGTAAAAATATTCAAGGCTTTTATTTTGAAATTTTCAGTATGCTTCATTTCAAAGGGCCAAACTAATACCATGTGTAACAGTGCTTTGGATGAAAAAGTCAAATAAAGCCAAAACAGAGCAATTACATGATGTCAAAATATTCAAGGCTTTTATTTTGAAATTTTTGTTAATCTTCATTTCAAAGGGCCAAACTAATACCATGTGTAACAGTGCTTTGGATGAAAACGTCAAATAAAGCCAAAAACAGCAATTACCTGATGTAAAACTATTCAAGGCTTTTATTTTGAAATTATTATTATGCTCCATTTTAAAGTTCCAAACTAATCCCATGTGTAACAGTGCTTTGGATGAAAAAGTCATATACGGCCAAAAAGAGCAATTACGTCATGTAAAATATTCAAGGCTTTTATTTTGAAATTTTCAGTATGCTTAATTTTAAAGTTCCAAACTAATCCCATGTGTAACAGTGCTTTGGATGGAAAAGTCAGATAAAGCCAAAAAGAGCAATTACATGATGTAAAAATATTCAGGGCTTTTATTTTGAAATTATTATTATGCTCCATTTTAAAGTTCCGAACTAATCCCATGTGTAACATTGCTTTGGATGAAAAAGTCATATACGGCCAAAAAGAGCAATTACGTCATGTAAAATATTCAAGGCTTTTATTTTGAAATTTTCAGTATGCTTAATTTTAAAGTTCCAAACTAATCCCATGTGTAACAGTTACTGAGTTAAATCAGTTATATACAGCCCAAAGCAGCAGGTAGTTCTAAAGGCCAGTTCTCAGTCCTGATCTGTTTCAACTGAGGATAGATAGAACTACAGCGATGCGTATTCGTAGTCCAAATCAGCAGCCAATAGCCTCTTGAGTTCCGTTGCTATGGCAAATAATGGTCTCAGCAGGTGTGAGCTCTGAGCTGTGAGCTCTCAAACACACAAGTGTGTTTGAGCAAACACATTTTACTGAAAAAAAGCATTGGAAACAAATCCTTCTTGTTCGGGAACCGTAATACATATTCGAAAAGCGTTTCGAGCGTATGACAGTTCAATGTGTCTTCTGCGATAGTCCCGAGATTCATATCTGTACCTCACTCAGAGCATTTACAGTGATGAGAGAAAGAAATGTTGTGCCCAGATATGAACCGAGATCGGCTGTCACTGTAATTTCAGCAAAAATGAGAAAGTTTGGGTCGCTTAGAGGCAAATTGTGGACAAACCGTAACTGGTATCGACGAGCCGTCTTCACTTTCGAAGAGATCACAGACGTATCTACAAAATGAAATTTGAATGGCATTTCTAGGTGAATTTGTGACGACACAGCAAATCCTCAAAAATAGGGTATTTCTAGGATTTTTCCCATTGAGTTATAATGGGGTTTTTTTCGTAGTTTTTTGCGAATTATGTCGCCACGTTAAGCCCAAATCCCACCACAAGTAATAGCAACAATGGCGTGAATTTTCTGCACGTTTTGATACCTCATTTGTAGGTGTGCACCCAGCGGTATGAGCCGCATTAACGGTTACGGAAGAAAAATAAAGAACTATAACTAGAAAATTTCGGAAGAAATTTAGCCGGGGCCTGCCAAGGCGCGGCCGTGGGGTTCGGGCCCGGCGTCGTCGCGCCACAAATCGGCGTCGACGCCAAAGAACGCCGCGACGTAAGCAGTGGCACGCGGAGAACCGCAAGAACGTTAAGCGAGGCGGACGTGCACCGTTCGGTACGATTTAAAATGTTGTCAAGGCTTTTATTTTGGAAGTTTTGTTAAACTTCATTTCAAAGGGCCAAACTAATCCCATGCGTAATAGTCCTTGGGTTAAAATAGTTATATAATGCTCAAAACACAAGTAGCTGATGTAAAAAATATTCAAGGCTTTTATTTTGAAATTTTCAGTATGCTTCATTTCAAAGGGCCAAACTAATACCACGTGTAACAGTGCTTTGGATGAAAAAGTCAAATAAAGCCAAAAAGAGCAATTACGTCATGTAAAATTATTCAAGGCTTTTATTTTGAAATTTTCAGAATGCTTCATTTCAAAGGGCCAAACTAATACCACGTGTAACAGTGCTTTGGATGAAAAAGTCAAATAAAGCCAAAAAGAGCAATTACCTGATGTAAAAATATTCAAGGCTTTTATTTTGAAATTATTATTATGCTCCATTTTAAAGTTCCAAACTAATCCCATGTGTAACAGTGCTTTGGATGAAAAAGTCATATAAAGCCAAAAACAGCAATTACCTGATGTAAAAATATTCAAGGCTTTTATTTTGAAATTATTATTATTCTCCATTTTAAAGTTCCAAAGTAATCCCATGTGTAACAGTGCTTTGGATGAAAACGTCAAATAAAGCCAAAAACAGCAATTACCTGATGTAAAAATATTCAAGGCTTTTATTTTGAAATTATTATTCTCCATTTTAAAGTTCCAAACTAATCCCATGTGTAACATTGCTTGTGATGAAAAAGTCATATACGGCCAAAAAAAGCAATTACCTGATGTAAAAATATTCAAGGCTTTTATTTTGAAATTATTATTATTCTCCATTTTAAAGTTCCAAAGTAATCCCATGTGTAACAGTGCTTTGGATGAAAACGTCAAATAAAGCCAAAAACAGCAATTACCTGATGTAAAACTATTCAAGGCTTTTATTTTGAAATTATTATTATGCTCCATTTTAAAGTTCCAAACTAATCCCATGTGTAACAGTTACTGAGTTAAATCAGTTATATACAGCCCATAGCAGCAGTAGTTCTAAAGGCCAGTTCTCAGTCCTGATCTGTTTCAACTGAGGATAGATAGAACTACAGCGATGCGTATTCGTAGTCCAAATCAGCAGCCAATAGCCTCTTGAGTTCCGTTGCTATGGCAAATAATGGTCTCAGCAGGTGTGAGCTGTGAGCTGTGAGCTCTCAAACACACAAGTGTGTTTGAGCAAACACACTTTACTGAAAAAAAGCATTGGAAACAAATCCTTCTTGTTCGGGAACCGTAATACATATTCGAAAAGCGTTTCGAGCGTATGACAGTTCAATGTGTCTTCTGCGATAGTCCCGAGATTCATATCTGTACCTCACTCAGAGCATTTACAGTGATGAGAGAAAGAAATGTTATGCCCAGATCTGAACCGAGATCGGCTGTCACTGTAATTTCAGCAAAAATGAGAAAGTTTGGGTCGCTTAGAGGCAAATTGTGGACAAACCGTAACTGGTATCGACGAGCCGTCTTCACTTTCGAAGAGATCACAGACGTATCTACAAAATGAAATTTGAATGGCATTTCTAGGTGAATTTGTGACGACACAGCAAATCCTCAAAAATAGGGTATTTCTAGGATTTTTCCCATTGAGTTATAATGGGGGTTTTTTCGTAGTTTTTTGCGAATTATGTCGCCACGTTAAGCCCAAATCCCACCAGAAGTAATAGCTCCAATGGCGTGAATTTTCTGCACGTTTTGATACCTCATTTGTAGGTGTGCACCCAGCGGTACGAGCCGCATTAACGGTTACGGAAGAAAAATAAAGAATTATAATAATATTAAAGAGACACTTTGTTGGGTGTAGAGTAATAGGTTCCTGCCATTGCTTTGCATGGCAGGCCCCAACTAGAAAATTTCGGAAGAAATTTAGCCGGGGCCTGCCAAGGCGCGCCCGTCGGGCATGGGCCCGGCGTCGTCACGCCACAAATCGGCGTCGACGCCAAAGAACGCCGCGACGTAATCAGTGGCACGCGGAGAACCGCAAGAACGTTGAGCAAGGCGGACGTGCACCATTCGGTACGATTTAAAATGTTGTCAAGGCTTTTATTTTGGAAGTTTCAGTATGCTTCATTTCAAAGGGCCAAACTAATCCCATGCGTAATAGTCCTTGGGTTAAAATAGTTATATAATGCTCAAAACACAAGTAGCTGATGTAAAAATATTCAAGGCTTTTATTTTGAAATTTTTGTTAAGCTTCATTTCAAAGGGCCAAACTAATACCACGTGTAACAGTGCTTTGGATGAAAAAGTCAAATAAAGCCAAAAAGAGCAATTACGTCATGTAAAATTATTCAAGGCTTTTATTTTGAAATTTTCAGTATGCTTCATTTCAGAGGGCCAAACTAATACCACGTGTAACAGTGCTTTGGATGAAAAAGTCAAATAAAGCCAAAAAGAGCAATTACCTGATGTAAAAATATTCAAGGCTTTTATTTTGAAATTATTATTATGCTCCATTTTAAAGTTCCAAACTAATCCCATGTGTAACAGTGCTTTGGATGAAAAAGTCATATAAAGCCAAAAACAGCAATTACCTGATGTAAAAATATTCAAGGCTTTTATTTTGAAATTATTATTATTCTCCATTTTAAAGTTCCAAACTAATCCCATGTGTAACATTGCTTTGGATGAAAAAGTCATATACGGCCAAAAAAGCAATGACCTGATGTAAAAATATTCAAGGCTTTTATTTTGAAATTATTATTATTCTCCATTTTAAAGTTCCAAAGTAATCCCATGTGTAACAGTGATTTGGATGAAAACGTCAAATAAAGCCAAAAACAGCAATTACCTGATGTAAAAATATTCAAGGCTTTTATTTTGAAATTATTATTCTCCATTTTAAAGTTCCAAACTAATCCCATGTGTAACATTGCTTTGGATGAAAAAGTCATATACGGCCAAAAAAAGCAACTACCTGATGTGAAAATATTCAAGGCTTTTATTTTGAAATTATTATTCTCCATTTTAAAGTTCCAAAGTAATCCCATGTGTAACATTGCTTTGGATGAAAACGTCAAATAAAGCCAAAAACAGCAATTACCTGATGTAAAATTATTCAAGGCTTTTATTTTGAAATTATTATTATGCTCCATTTTAAAGTTCCAAACTAATCCCATGTGTAACAGTTACTGAGTTAAATCAGTTATATACAGCCCATAGCAGCAGTAGTTCTAAAGGCCAGTTCTCAGTCCTGATCTGTTTCAACTGAGGATAGATAGAACTACAGTGATGCGTATTCGTAGTCCTAACCAGCAGCCAATAGCCTCTTGAGTTCCGTTGCTATGGCAAATAATGGTCTCAGCAGGTGTGAGCTCTGAGCTGTGAGCTCTCAAACACACAAGTGTGTTTGAGCAAACACACTTTACTGAAAAAAAGCATTGGAAACAAATCCTTCTTGTTCGGGAACCGTAATACATATTCGAAAAGCGTTTCGAGCGTATGACAGTTCAATGTGTCTTCTGCGATAGTCCTGAGATTCATATCTGTACCTCACTCAGAGCATTTACAGCGATGAGAGAAAGAAATGTTGTGCCCAGATATGAACCGAGATGGGCTGTCACTGTAATTTCAGCAAAAATGAGAAAGTTTGGGTCGCTTAGAGGCAAATTGTGGACAAACCGTAACTGGTATCGATGAGCCGTCTTCACTTTCGAAGAGATCACAGACGTATCTACAAAATGAAATTTGAATGGCATTTCTAGGTGAATTTGTGACGACACAGCAAATCCTCAAAAATAGGGTATTTCTAGGATTTTTCCCATTGAGTTATAATGGGGTTTTTTTCGTAGTTTTTTGCGAATTATGTCGCCACGTTAAGCCCAAATCCCACCAGAAGTAATAGCTCCAATGGCGTGAATTTTCTGCACGTTTTGATACCTCATTTGTAGGTGTGCACCCAGCGGTATGAGCCGCATTAACGGTTACGGAAGAAAAATAAAGTTCTATAATAATAATAATAATAATATTAAAGAGACGCTTCTCTCCGACAATAGTAATAGGTTCCTGCCATTGCTTTGCATGGCAGGCCCCAATAATAATAAAGAAACTTTTCTTGGGAGAATAGCAATAGGTTCCTGCCATTGCTTTGCATGGCAGGCCCCAATAAAACTCTGAGAAGTAACGCTAAACTTTAACAACAGAGACATGCAGGTAATCTGGACATCGGATCATTTTGTTTTTAAACAGACCGACTCTAGCAGCCATGCTAAGGGAGCTAACGGAGCTAACAGGCTAACAACAGAAAACACGTCAGTCATTTCATATGTTGGCCACATGTTAGTGTAGTAGTATTTGAAGACGGGACTTAAATGAATTGTTCCTCGTTGACAGCAGTGTATTTACTGGCTGTGTCTCGGTGCAGCGTGATGTGGCAGCAGAGACCTGCAGATACTTACTGACCATTAGCTATACCTTAACCACTGGGCAAAAGCTGAACTATCCGCTTTACAGTCTATGTGGTGCCTAAACAGCCGCCCATTCAATATATTAGGAAACGCTGGCGTTGACTAGTTTCTAACCTTAAACCAGCGGTCAGACACAGTCATGCATGCTGGCTAATCTTGTTTAAAGCACACCGCGAACATTTCATTGCAACTTACCTGCAGTTGCCATGGTGGCGCCAGGGACAGATTCAAACTTTGATTTCGAGTAATGGCATGTTACACAGATGCACATGGAATATAAGTGAAGTGTAACATCTCATCATTTCAAATATTACAATTTGCCTTCGCGCTATTATTCACAGCACCCTTATGTAAATAGCTTACCTTCAGCTCACGGTTCAATGGCAGAGAGGATGCAGACTTCTCTGTCCCGCTCGTTCAAAAACACGGTCTGACGCATGCGCAATTTGGAGCAGCGGACTTAAGATTCGTGGTTATATTTTACTGTATTTTCCTATGTAATGGTTTTTAATGTTAACGAATGGGTAGCATGTGTATAATTTACCCATTATTTTATAATTCCTTGGCTGTCTGAAAAAATTTATTAAATTTTATATGATTTGTATAGATCATATTTACCACTCTCCAAAATCACTTTTTTCAGTGCAGCCGGTTTGAGGAATTCTGATCCAGAACCACGATGAAGGTCAGGCTGAAGATGATGAAGATGATGAAGACGGGTTCTGGAGTCGGACCTGGTCCTCGTTGTTGGCAGGTTCTGTTTAGATGAGCGGTTCTGAACCCGGTTCAGCAGAACTGCTCTGCTGTCTTTGTAGTGGCACCGCTCTAAAAACTGACAGCCTGGGGCCCGGGCCCCCCGGGGCCCCCCGGAGCCCCCTGCTGGGGTTCTGCCAGGGTTCTGCCGGGCCTCGCCTCCCGGCCTCCATCTGCTCCTTCAGACACGACCTGACCCATCAGAACGCCGAGTCGTCCTGACCCACTTTCAGAGTCTGCAGAACCAAATGGGTCAGAACCAGACAAACGGGTCAGAACCACCTCCAGTCTTTAGAAGACCCAGTTTCCTGCAGTTTAATCTGTGAATCTCAAGTCGACCTCCACGAAGGTCGTTGATCTTCTGATCGTTTCTCTGAAGTTGATTTATTTCCGGGTTAATTCGGCCGATGAGAAACAAACCGCTCTTCTTCTGCTGTTCAAATAAATAAAATCAGGCGTCAACAGCAAAACAAACACTGCCGACTTAAAGTCAGCCTGTGATATTATTATTAATATTAATAACTGCCCCGCTCCTCCCCCTCCACGGAGCTGCGCCTCCTTTTATTGCCCCGCCGGTCGTTTACAAGCCGTCCTGCGCTCTGATTGGCCGAGGATTTCCTCCAGGATGAATCTCTCTCTCTGCCCTTCACAGTTGTCATAGCAGGACCATAAACAGCATTTATAACAATGTGATCCTGGGGGGGGGGGGCGGGGGGGGGGGGGGGGGGGGGCGCTTAGCATGCAGAACAGATTAAGATGCCCCGCTTCCCCCCCCTCAGTGACAGACAGACGGACTCCTGGGAAATGCGCCGCGGCTCCGGTATTCCCACCGGGAAACGGAGAGCGGTTTTCCTGTTGCAGGAATGAAAAGTTAAAATCATGTTGGAAGCTGAAATATTTCATCTTCCTGATAAACAGAAATTTTTACTGTTTTTGCAGTTAAAAAAATATAGACAATAAATTACAGATTTTAAAATAATAATACCAGTTATATTTATTTTATTAATTTATTATTTTAGAAAAACAAAAATATAAAATTTTATAAAACAAAAAAATTTATTCATAACTTCTTTAATAAATAAAATATAATTCATTTGTAAAGTGTATTTATTTTCTTATAAATCCAGTGTTTTTCTTTGAATTGAATGAACTTTTCCAGCTGATGTCGACATAAAAACTGTTTTGAATATTTTCATGATTTTTTTCCTGCTGCTGTAACGAAGTCGGTTCTGATGGGAACCCAGTGACGTTCGGGTCAGAATAAATCTCCAGCTGACGTTTCGTTTCCGGCTGGATCAGCAGCTCCATAAATCATCTAAATTAAAGCAGACTGAGACTCGGAGAGGCGGGCGGGTCCAGTCCGGATCAGAACCAGCCTCTGACATCCGAACAAGAACAGCCGGAGACATCAGAACCAGGAAGACGTTTCTGCCTTAATGAAAGCTGCTGGAAACTGAAAAATATGATGCAATTAATTTATCGCTCTATTCCAACTGAACTGTTTGTTTAAGCGTGACGTCACCTGCTCAGGTGGTCCGACCAATCACAGAATCCCACCAGAAGAGGAAAGTTTCTCCAAACCTTCAGATTTAAGTTGAGCTCATGGTAAAACCTGGACCTAATGCGTAAAAATTCAGATAGAGACCAGGAACCCAGTGTCCTCCAGCTGCTGGCCGCCTCCGCTCCCAAAACACAACGGGACAAAAAACCAATTAGCGGCGCAGTAAAAGCTGCAGCAGCATGACAGGCTGCATTAACGGCTGAATTAACCTGCAGCAGCAAACAAAGCCTGAGTCTGGGACTCACAACCGGGCTGGTTCTGAAGGTCCGAACTGGAACAGACCCTCAGCCTGCTTGGTTCTGCCATGTTTCCTCAACTTTATTAGACTTTTCAAGATTTTAAATCATCTCAGTCTGAATAAAACCCAAAGAGGAACAGAAAAAAACCTCTGGTGGGATTTTAAATAAATCAGAAAAACCTGAAGTCGTCCAGTCCACCTTAACACAACTCCAGTCCACCTTAACACAACTCCGGTGCGTTTTAATCTGACTTCAGTCAGTTTATCTATAAAGTCCAGTTTGGTTGGTGAGGTGTGAACACTAACCGACCTCTGACCTCTGGTCCTCCAAACCTCGGTCTGGGTTTGGTTTGAATGTGAACGCCAAGCGGACCGGAGACCACTCCAAAAGCAGGAAGTGGACTACAGTGCAGGGCATTCTGGGTAAATACAACTAAAGCTAACGTGCTAGCCTAGCGCTGGCAGCAGAAATGGCTCCTGGTTTTTACCCAAAGACTAAACAGAAATCCTCCAACCGTAAAATCCGACGTCTCCATTTTGTTTCTATTTGGTGAAAAAGGAAGTTGCTCTCAGAGTCTTCAGAGGTTTTTGTGTCGTTTTGTGTCTCTGCTAATAACAGGGTTTATATTTTCTTTAGTGCTTTAGCATTTTGGCCAAGAATTCTTCAAGAAGACGTTTATTTTCATGCTTTAACTTTGAAAAGAGTGAAGACTGCAAAGCAGTTCTGTTTCCTTTCCTCACATTATCTCAGATTCTTTTTTTAAAGAAACTTCTTTGAGCCAATGGTAGATAAACAAACGAGATACTGAAACTGAGTTAAAGAAGAAAACAAAACTTGGATGAACAAACAACCAGGAATAATTTAACACATGCAAAAGTTCTCATACAAACAGACTTTTTGAGTCTGTTGATTCTCCTCATGTTCTCAATCAATATGGTGGAATGTGGCGCTTTAGCATTAGCTTCTGTTAAATACTGTGTTGTTGTAGCGCTTTAGCGTTAGCGGAGCTAATGTTTCTGATTAGAGGTTCAGTGTTGGCGCAGCTAGCTTTTTACTTAGCAGTGCTCCCTGCTGTCAGCTGGTTCAGGGTTTAGTTTCTGGATCTCTCCTCCAGGACCAGACCGGACCGGAACCGGTCCAGTCTGGTTCTCCCAGTGAGGATGTGTGTGTTGTGGCTCCTCCGGCTCTAAACGGTGTTTGCTGCAGAACTTTTGAACTCCTCTGTTGGGAACCGCCTCTGAGAGCAAACAGCTCTTTAGGAAACGAGCCGCCGTCTCTGATGAATCGGCCGCCTCGTCCTCCGGCCTCATTTTGGTGGCGTTTGGCCGCCGTTATGGCCGCCATCATCAGATAAATAAGCTCCTCTCTGGAGCGGCGCGGCGATTCAGCCGAGGGTTAATTAAACATTTACATACAGATGCTTGGATATGTATTGTAGCGGGAGATGATTTAGACGGGGAGCGTGCGCGTTAATCAGAGGCGGCGGGAGGCCGAGTGTTGGCGGCTCCGTGCTAATTGGCACCATGCTGGCCGCCGTTTCCTCCTCCGTTTCCTCTCTAATGTGCCTTTTTCCTGATCAGGACGCTCCTCGCCCCCTCATGGCCCCTGAATGAACCAAAACCTGCTACTTTCCACATTAACTGTCCTTAATTTCTTCATTAAATCCAGACGGACTCTTCATGGATCAGCCGCTGCAGCGTCTCCGCCTTTCCAAGGGATTTATTTATGGATGTTGCAGCAATTAGAGGAACTTTTCCAGACGTTTTGCTGAGTTATTCCGTCTTCCTGATGAGAGAGGAGGCGTTAAAGGAGCCCTGAATGATCCGACGAGCAAAACTACTCACTTAAATGAGTTTAGTTTTAATTTGTAAACGAGGAATAATTGTGTTTGAGATCATTTTCCGTGTCTGATTCCTGCTTCCCGGTAACGATGGCAGCCTGATGGTTTTTAAACAGGAAGTTGGAGCTTCTTCCTGTTGGCTTGTTTTCATTTTTCTTTCATACGTCTCACATCCTGCAGAGCTTCCCATCCTGAACCGCTTGGTTCTGCCGGAGCCGGTTCTGGTGGCGGTTCTGATTGTGATTGAGGAGAGGATGATAACTCTGCAGCGGCATTAACTCCGCCCTGCTGGGACGACCTGGTGGTTAAAGCAGCGCTCCTGGCCTGGACCCGGGCGGGATGATGTGGGAGACAAACGTTGATGAACCGGGCCGGTACCAGGTGATGGTTCTGCTGGCAGACTGACCCATTGGTTCTGTTCAGAACCAGGAGTGCTTCACCAGGTCTGACCCGGAGGTTGGATCATGTGGATCTGGATCTGGATCAGAATCAGAATCAGGATCTAGATCTGGAAGTTTCTGTAAATGTTGTTCCAGTTGGCAGCCTTCATCCTCCTCCTCTTCCTCTCTCAGATGAATTTTAGATTTTTTCCTGCCTTTAACTCCGACTCTCAGCAGAAAGATTTGTTCAGTAATTCAAAGCGATGGCTGCAGGATCCAGACTGAAGCTGCTGCTGCTTCTGTATTCTGGTTGAGCTGCTCTTTCCTCTTTCTGCTTCTTTGATTATCTCTCATTCTTCCTCCGTCTGGCTTTTTGTTCTTGACCCAGGAGTCCCAGGGAGGCGGCTGCGTCTTCTTCTGTGGTGGATCTAGGAATAATGATGCTCTCCTCGGGCCAGATCCACCTCTGTGTTTGGGTCAATGCTGCCTGCGTCTGATCGCAGCGCCGCCGCGAACCGCAGCCGGATTAATCCCAATTAGCCGGGCTGTCACTTTTCTGCAGCGCCGCGTGGGGGGTCTGATGACAGCCGCGGTGCGTTCAGGTGGCGGTGCATTCAGGTGGCGGTGCATTCAGGGCCATGGTGCGTTCGGGGCCGTGGTGAGTTCAGGGCCGCGGTGATTTCAGGGCCGCGGTGCGTACAGGAGGTGGTGCATTCAGGGCCGTGGTGCGTTCGGGGCCGTGGTGAGTTCGGGGCCGTGGTGCGTTCAGTTCCGTGGTGCGTTCAGGGCCGTGGTGCGTTCAGGGACGTGCGTTTATATGTACTTAGATATGTAACTTACAAACTAAATATTCAGTTAGTTTGCTAACTACTTAGTTTGAAAGTAAATGGCTAGCTGTGAGCTAACTAAACATTTAGTTAGCTCAGAGCAAAATGTTTAGTTTGAAGCCAGATATTTAGTCAGAGTTAAATATTTTGAAACTAAACGCTTTGCTTGGAAACTAAACATTTAGCTTGCTAGTTAAATATTTCTTATCTAGTTATCAAGCTAAACATTTAGCCTCAAACTAAATGATTAAACCTGAATTCTTCGTGTGAAGCTCCGTTTTAAGGTTGTAAACTAAATATTTGTTTTAGCACAGTTCCGTTTATGATATTATGAATAATGGTGAAAATGTAACTTTGAAAAATGAACCCAGTTTTTTTTGACAGAATAAATTATTCTGTTAATTTCTGAGTAACTCTGTAATCAGGCTGCAGCTTCACCTGAGGAACTAAATGTTAAATCTGCAGAAGTGTCACTTCTTATTTGAATCAAGTGGAGCAGAAAAAACCGTCTGCTGAAAATGGAAAACAGGAGATGATTTTAGCTAAATAAAAAAATAAATGAACACAGAACGAGGAGCAGTTTAAAATCTATAAATGTATTTAAAGAACGGCAGCAGAACAAATGTTCTGGTGTTTGTGGTAAACAGATTCCTCCTCTTGTGTTTCGCTGCCAGACGATGATAATAATAATAATAATCCATGTTCACCTGCAGCGGCAGCAGCTCACCTGTGAAGCTTCAGAGCGCCGTGTTTATTCGCCGCCTTGTTTCGGTGAGATGAACTGAGCGTCGGCTGGCAGCTCAGCTTTAATGTTTCTGGCTTTCCTCCGGCAGTAAACAGCTCCGCTCTTCATCCTCCTCCTCCTCCTCCACGTTCAGCAGGAAACATGCAGCGTTGTGGGGACCGTCCAGGTGCTGGACCTGGTGAACTCGTTAACTCGTCAGGCCGTCCCGCTCCTCTGTTTGCTCTGATTATCTTTAGAACTTCATTTAGTTCATTTCTATCAGTTAAAATAGTCAGTTTAAGTTCAGTCTTTGTCCCCTCGGTGCTGGACGCAGGTTGGACCGTTCGGTTTGACATCTTGTCCTCAGATCAGAGGACGCCTTGACAAGATGGACACAAACTGGTTTTCCTGGTTAGACTGGTTAGAGCGCTGATGGTTCTGCCTTTTGTTTATTTCATATTCATGGGAAATTTGATGACATTTCAGGTATTTTTCTGATCCATCAATGTGGAAAAGTTCAGGTTGGATTCAAGTTCAGAAGCTGCAGAGGAATTTATGGTACTTTGCACTGAAGGTGAAGCTTTGAAAGGTCATGGAAAACTGCCAGGGACGGTCAGGAACATCCATGGCACACAATGGCCACATGGCAGACCACTGAGCAGAGACGGTCAGGGACGGTCAGAGACGGTCAGAGGCGGTCAGAGACGGTCAGAGACGGTCAGGGGCGGTCAGAGACGGTCAGAGACGGTCAGAGACGGTCAGAGGCGGTCAGAGACGGTCAGGGGCGGTCAGAGACGGTCAGGGGCGGTCAGGGACGGTCAGAGACGGTCAGAGACGGTCAGAGGCGGTCAGGGGCGGTCAGAGACGGTCAGAGGCGGTCAGGGGCGGTCAGAGACGGTCAGGGGCGGTCAGAGGCGGTCAGGGGCGGTCAGAGACGGTCAGGGACGGTCAGAGACGGTCAGAGACGGTCAGACACGGTCAGGGGCGGTCAGAGGCGGTCAGGGGCGGTCAGAGACGGTCAGAGACGGTCAGAGGCGGTCAGAGACGGTCAGGGGCGGTCAGAGGCAGTCAGGGGCGGTCAGGGGCGGTCAGAGACGGTCAGAGACGGTCAGAGGCGGTCAGGGGCGGTCAGAGACGGTCAGAGGCGGTCAGAGACGGTCAGGGGCGGTCAGAGACGGTCAGAGACGGTCAGAGGCGGTCAGAGACGGTCAGAGGCGGTCAGGGGCGGTCAGGGGCGGTCAGAGACGGTCAGGGGCGGTCAGAGACGGTCAGGGGCGGTCAGAGGCGGTCAGAGACGGTCAGAGACGGTCAGGGGCGGTCAGAGACGGTCAGGGGCGGTCAGAGGCGGTCAGAGGCGGTCAGGGGCGGTCAGGGGCGGTCAGAGACGGTCAGGGGCGGTCAGAGACGGTCAGGGGCGGTCAGAGACGGTCAGGGGCGGTCAGAGACGGTCTCTGATGGTGAAGTGTCTTTGGTGCTGCTCTCACCAACATGCAGGACGAAGGGCTGTCCTGGTTCCACACCAATGAGGAAGGCTTCAACACTGGCTCCCATCTTTGACAAAATGCTAAGAAGACAATTAATAGTTAGTTACTAAATATAGCACAGCTACATTCAAACTAAATCAATGAGAAAGAAGCAGCATCTTTAGAAGAACCACATATCTGACAACAAGCTCCACAGTTTGACCTGAGCTGTTCGATTCTTCTTGTGGCCTTTGCAGGAAGAATCACAGGAACCAACAGCAGAAGGCCTGTTTTTCCCAGCCTGGAGGAAAAACAGGAAAAATAGCAAAAACGTTAGGATAATAAATAACTATTCTAAAGCAAAACTAGTGCTGGACCAGTGGCGCAGATCAAGCCACCAGTCCAGCACAGCCACTCTGACCATTATGGCGTCTAAAGCCACAAACTTCAGAAAACGACTAACATGAAATGGCCTTCAGATTTTTCTGACAGATTTAATGTTGGGTTAACCGCCCACCTGTTGGCTAGCTTAGCTGCTAACAAAAATACTAAACATTTGTGTAACAAATAAACTTACGTTAAGCAAACTATATATATGAATCGATATTCCTGCAAACGGAAAATTAATGCATCCATAAAAAATCATCAAAGACATGATGATCTTAACATGGGGCATGTGTTAGGTTAGGAGAAGACGCCATGCTGCTGCCCCGCTCCTCGGTCAACCCGTGACGTCACAGACACGTCAGAATTGTGGGAGGAGCTATAAAAATCAGCTGCTTAAGTTTAACAGAAGAAAAACAGCGACTCTTAGTGTTGAATTAACACCAACACTGGAAATCTGACACTTTAGGGTTTAGATTAAAATGAGATTAATTACAGTCCCTGAAATGAACTTGACATTTTTTTATTCCAGTTATAATAACAATAGATAATAATGACACTAAGCTTCTGCAGGATAATTTGGACTTTAGCTGAAACAGTAACAGAATTAACCTGTTTTTTCTCTACGGGTCACAAACGTCACTGCTGGTCTAATTTGTCCTTTTCGGTCTGGGACCGTTTCCATGGTTACATGTCCAGAGTGTCTCTGCCTGATGGATAAAAGGATTTTTCACAGCTTCATTTTGTCAGCCACCACTAGATGGCAGCAATTCGTGACGGCTGGACCTTTAAAAGTTAAAAATAAAGATATTTTATTGATATAAAATAGACTGAATCCAGATGACAATTAATTGTTCTGCATATAATAGAGTTTGAATAAATTATTGAGGTTTTTGTGAGGATGAAATATCGAGTTAATATGAATTTATGACCTTTAAATTCTCTTAAAGCTGGTGAAGAACCGGAGCGACTTCGCATAGATATGAGTTCACTCTCTGCTGCTTCGTTTCCTGGTAATTTCCTAAAAATGACAAATAATAATGTCCACCGGAGGAAAAACAATTAGAGCCGTGGAAGAAGAAAAGCACATCTTCACGGCTGTCAGCGGGAAAATGAATATTTGTGGAGAAAAGCCAAAGACTCTCCCATCCATCAGCGGAGCTAATTCTCAGGGAGCCGCGGCGGCTGAAAAACAGCCATAATTTAGTCCGTCCTTATGTATTTATCAAGATGAATAATCAGGAGGGAGAAGCTGCGGATCGCTCCGACGCATCAATATTCGGGCGATCAGCGGCCCATGAGCAAACAGGGAGAAGCGCTGGCCTCGGCACATTTCAACGCCGCAGCTATTAACGGACGGCCCGTTATTTATTTCCTTTCCTTCTTATTAACGCCGGACGTGATATTATTCTAATTATATCGGCCCAATCAGCAGAGTGCGCTGTCTCTGGCTCATTTCCATTAGCTTTGTCTTTCACACTGTGATACTAATTCAATGAGACATCAAACATTTAAATGGAGGGAGATGCAGAGGTCAGGAGTTTCTCTGTAATTGTGTTTGTCCCCCGCCGGATGAGCGATCAGCGGCGCCGAAAGCTAATATGTGTTTAGCTCAGGACGCCGCGCACGCGCAGGGCTTCCGCGTGCGCGTGCGCGGCGTCCATCAGACTCACCTGGACAAACTCCTGATGGACGGAGACACTTTGAGACATCAGGAGGAAAAGAGCAGGAACGAAACAGAAACATTCAGGAGGACCTGCGAGGAAGAGGAGGAGGAGGAGGAAGAGAGGAAGGCTGGTTAAGGAAGTTAATTTATCACTGAAGGTGGAGGGCGACCTCTGGGCGTCCCGCCCTCCTCCATCACCTCCTCCATCACCTCCTCCATCACCTCCTCAGCTGCTCCCGTTAATTGTCGGATCTGGCAGTAAATGAAACTCAAGCGGGTGATAATGAATGGAGGTCATTATTATTCTGAGGGCCCAGTTTCAGCTTGAGGAGGAAACCGGAGACCTTCCTGAGACTCATGGCGTTCCCAGCGTTCCCAGCGTTCCCAACGTTCCCAGCTGAGGTTCCTGCTACAGCTACATTCATCTTTAGCAAAGCAACCGAAGGTAAAAGCTGTTGCTGCTCTTTGACATCCAGTAACTTTCATGGCGTCACCCAGCGGAGGTTCTGATGGTCCCAGTTCTCTGCTGGTGACATCAGGAGGTTCTGATGGTCCCAGTTCTCTGCTGGTGACGTCAGGAGGTTCTGATGGTCCCAGTTCTCTGCTGGTGACGTCAGCAGTCAAACGTTTCGTCATTCTTCCTGGCTGGTCCTGCAGCAGGACCTTCTCCTTCTCCACCTGCTGAGCCTCCGCCCTGCGGTCTGTGGCGCGTTGAGCCACGCAGAAAAGGATTGATGGTTTCTGTTAATCTGATCAATCAATCAATCAATCAATCAATCAATCAATCAATCAATCAATCAATCAATCAATCAATCAATGTTTATTTTCATGGTACATTTCAGAAACAAGACCGTTTTCTAGGTTTTTCTGCCTCTTTATTCGAGGCCGATTCCCGGTCAGCAGGCCGGGAATCGAACCCGCGGCAGTGGGCCGAACCACGCCGCTCCCCAACAGGGCGGCGTCCACATCTTACGTGGTCTGTGGGCGGGTCAGGCCAGCGGGGAACCAAACTCAACCGGGCCGAGTCGGCCTCACCAGAACCGGAGGACGAGGTGGGGATGGACCAGAACCAAGAGACCAGAGTAGAAACCACATTTTAAGTTAGTCTGAACCGGATCTCGCTGAGCAAACTCAGAACCGACCCGTCACCTCAACCGGACCTCCCCGTCCAGGTACCGAACTCCCCGTCTGTTGCAAAAGAACTTTCTGGACCTTTGAACCATCAGAGTCGGTTCCTCCTGATCCATGCCAGATCTTCCCGACCGGATACGGACCGAACCCGGTTCTGTTCTGACCAGCAGGTCTGGATTTCTTGCTGAAAACCGAAGTTCGGTTCTGTTGGATCATTCTGAGATCCAGAGTGTTCCGGCTGCAGCCTGATGGAGACTTTTCCATCTCCCTCCTCAGTACCACATCTGGTTCGGTTCGGATCTGGTTGGTTTTGGGTTTTGCATTAATCTAGTTTGGTTTTTCATTTCAGGTTTTTTTTTCTTTAGTATAATTTAATAAATTCAATTTTCATTTAATCAGAAAACCTTTGTGTGCTCTCCTTTAATGTTTCCCCACCAAACGAGCCTGGTGGTTTGAGTTCCGACCCAAACAAGAACCAGCAGAGCCTCCAGAACCAGAACCAGGTCCATCTCCAGCAGCAGTTGATTCTCTGATTGATCCAACCCGAGGAGCAGATTTTATTTCTGAAGCTCCGGGTTGTTCTGGTTCTGATGGACCGGGCCATGGGAGCTGGCTGTTAGAGGAACGTTCTGAATGATTCGGATCATAAATTCCTCTGCTGAGGCAGCGCACCTGGAGGTGGGCGGGGCCTGAGCTCACCTTTTAGCACCTGGCGTGGCGCCGTGTTAACATGTTTTATGAGACAAACGGATCCAAAAGCCTCAGGGTTCGAACCGGGTTCTGATGGAGCCGTTTGTAAAGCTACTCTGTCAAAAAGCAACAGCAATAATTTGTTTTATTCACCCAGAAAAAGGAAAAGATTCATTTTTCATTCATTCATTCACAAATCAAATATTTTCTGTCATTTGAAGCAAGTTAGTCGGTCTCCGTGTTTGCTGGTTATTTGGGTTTTTAACCGGAACCGGTTCGGACAGATGCTGTTGCTCAGATGAAGAGGATTCGCGCTGCAGAAGGAAAAGTTGCTCCTGACTTTTCTGCTCCACTTCCCTGAAAGTTGGTGCGTCAGCAGGGAGCTGCGTTCCCTAGGTAACCGCCACCAAGAATGTAAATAAGTTGCTGTGAAATAAATAATGGGAACAAGTGTGGAGATTTACAGTCTCTGAATCAAACTCCGCACTCTTTGCTCCCAAATATGTTCAATAAAAGATTCCACAAAGGGAACATATGTTTGGCTGTTTGCCTGCGCCGCGCCGCTTTCCAAAGCCGGATCCCGCTCCTGCAGCCGGGGCGGCGCGGGGCGGCGCGGGGCGGCGCGGGGCGGCGCGGGGCGCTGGGACATGAAACATTTATGCTAATTGTTGCAAAACTTCCCACAAAAGAGGCAAGAGGCTGCGGAGCGGAGCTGTCAGGATGAGGAGCGGGAATCAAAGGCCGCAGCTCTTTAAAGCTGCTGCAGCGACGCGCCGCCATCAGGATCCCGTCAGGCTGCATTAGCGCAGACGGCCGTCACTCAGCCCTGCAGGCAGCGACTCCTCCATCTCTGTCAGCCGCTCCGTCACCGCCGCGGCTGACACACATGAAAGCCGGATGCAGCTGCGGAAGCTCCGGATGCTCCCGGAACGAACATGAGACGCGGCGGCTCAGTCGGCGGCCATGAATCCCGGCTTCAAAGCAAGCGGCGCTGCGCACAGACGTCTGAGGGAAGATGATTCAACACGCTGCAGCTTCCGGCGGGAAATATTTGTTGTTTCCTGCTTCTGCTGTTCCGTGGACCGGACCGCCGGACGGACAGGCGGCCGGACACGCCTCAACACCGACCGGTTCACCTGCCGGTCTGGAGCTGGTTTAACTGGGAGAGAGAAGCGCTTCATCAGGGTGGTGTGTTTCCTTATCTCACCTGAAGGGGGCGCGGTCTGGGCCGGGCCCACATCCAACTGCTGCCACCACCTGTAGGACTACCGGTTCCGACCAAACCGACATGTAAGGATTATGGGTTTTAATCAAACATTAACATCAATAATTTGGGTTTATTAACTACAACCTAAATATTTAGAGTCAAACTAAACATTCAGTTAGAAAGTTAAATATTTAGTTTCCAAACTTTGCTCCGATCTGAAGATCTAAAGTCGAGTTGTAAGCTAAACATTTAGCATGCTAAATATTCCACCTCAATCTAAATATTTGGTTATGTCTAATTGCATATAAAGCTTAAAACTAAATATTTAGTTTAGAGCCAAACAGTTAGCTGTGATATTTGTAACCATCAGGTGAAACGTTTCTTCTGTTTCTAAGGTTTATAGTTTGTTCCTAAATTCAAACATTAAAATGTCAGAATAAAAACAAAGATGTTTGTTTGGTTTCAGTTCTGCCTGCTGAGCCTCTGCTGCCCCCTGCCGTTCAGAAACCAGACTCTCCTCAACAGCTTTTCAGACTTTTTTTATTGCAGAAACCAAATCAAAGGTCAACAGGTCACATGACCGGCTGCGCCCCGGTGCCTGCTGGGAAACGCGGTCCTTTCAGTCGTCTCCTCCACACAGACTCAGCAGAGCCTTCTGGTAGTCTCCTTTGGTGTGTTCCTGCAACAGAACCAGGTCTCAGTCAGAATCAGAACCAGGATCCAGATTTCATCCACATGGGACTGAATCTGCTGTCTGCTGGGAATCACACTGTGACCATTAACTCTGACCACTGGGAACTCTGGGAGTGAAGAAGCTGATTCATTTTTAGGTTTCATAAAGATGAAAACCGTTTTCCTGAGGCTGATCCAGAACCGACTGAACGGATCAGAACCGACTGAAGGACTCCTCAGATCTGAACCAGAGAGCAGAGTTACTACTTCCTGTGTTCCAACAGGGTCTGCTATCAGCAGTTACCATGGAAGCAGATCCGATATCGGTTACCGTGGAAACAGATGCAGCATATTTTCCTGAAATGCTGGTTTGGGGGTCAGACCCTGAAGCTTGTGGTGCGTTCAGGGTCTCGGCCTGCGTGGGACACTGCAGTGACTCACAGCGATGGTCTGGTACAGAGACTTCTTGTGCTGCCTCTTGAACTCGGTTCTGATCCTCATCAGGTCCACTTCGCAGCGGGACACCAGGATCCGGGTCACCACCTTCTCCTTGGCTCCTTTACTCTGAAGGAACAGACAGCAGGTCAAAACCCGACCACGGATCAGAACCAGGGCCCAGAAACCCAATCAGAGGCACACGGTGGTTCTGGTTACCTTCATGGCTTCGTAGAGTTTGTTGGCAAAGTACAGCTGCCGGTTCTCGAAGCACTCCACTGAGAGGAAAGCAGAGTCAGTTAGGAGGTTCTGGTGGGTTCTGATTGGACCCGAGGATGGAACGTACCCAGAGTGAGGAAGGACTTCTCCAGGTCTCCCTTCACCTCCTTCCTGATGCTCTCCTTCATGTCGTATGGACTGTAGCTCTTATAGCGCTCAAACACTGGCACACAGGACGGAGGACAGTTACCATGGTGACCCAACAGAGCCGGCCCGGACCCGCAGCAGGCCGAACCGGGCCAGAACCTGTCAGTCTGACTGAACTCCTCAGTACCTTTCTGCAGGTGAGGGATGCTCCTCTGGGACATGATGGAGATCCAGGAGCCAACGTCCGTCCCCTTCCTCTTCACCCCGGCCTCGTACAGAACCTGAGCACGGAACCGCAGGTAAACCGGGTCAGAACACAACTCTAAAGTTAGAGGTCCAAACACCAAGCCCGACCCATCAGAACCTAAACAATATGAACTGAGTCGCTTTTTAAATAAACACCAGAAATCATGATAATGACTCGGAGCTCGAGTCAGAACAAAAGTCCGGAATGAGCCGGACCCAGAGTCCAAACGAGTCGGACTCGGAGTCGTAAAGAAGAAGAAAATAGACAACATGGGTAGTCGGGCACCTGAGGCTGCGAGAACTAACAAGTGAACATTTCTGACCCGGTTCTGAAGCGTACTCACTCTGGCGTCGTCGTCGATCTTCTGGTAGTCCACCACGTTGCTCGGCTCGTCTCTTTTGGTCTGGAGGCGAAAGGAAACGTTCAGAGGTTCACTAGTTCTGGTCACATTTCAGCCAGAAGGCAGGTCAAAGTTCTCTATGGTCCTGGTTCTAGTCAGAACTCCAGCAGCAGGTTCTGGACCGTTGGGTTGCCAGTCAGACCTGCTGCAGGAATCAAAGCCACTAAAGAGAAACTAAAGCCTGGATGAGTTTCTCTGATCTGAGACTTTAGTCTCTGGTTCTGGAAATGTTCTGCAGCTGCTAGAAGATTTTTATGCAGCCCTGAAGGTTCAGGTCAAAGGTCATCCTGACCTATAAACTGACTGATCGTCCTCTTTAATAACCTCAGTTTCTGTTCAGATGGAGAAAGTTTTGGCCGATATCTAAACATCGAGTTCAGTCACCTGGTGACATCATGATGTAGAGTGTGTATTACCTGCATTGTCATGGTAACTAATCTAATTACTTGGTATAGGTTCTGCTGGTTTACAGTAACCGGATCAGAACCAACAGTCAGATCTTCCAGCTGACTTTAAAAAGATTAACCATCAGGATTTAAGTCAGAGTATTCTACTCAGTCTGGTCCAGTCCAGTCCATTTTGGTCCAGTCGGTTCTGCATGAAGACTTGGAGCAGAGACCCGGTTCTGGTTCTGTGGTACCTGGACCAGAGCCAGCAGCAGCTTGGCAAAATTTCCCGATGTGTCTCCTGAGATGTCCTTCTCCACCTCCTTCTTAAACACTGCAGAGACCAAATAAAGAGAACGGAACGTCAGAGTAAACCCGATCAGAACCTGGTCCAGAAGGTTCTGGCAGTCCAGGAACCTTCTTCCTGTCCGTCTCTGTCACTCACTCTCTCTGTAAGCCTTCTTGATCTCTGCCAGCTCCTCTTTGTTCCTGGAGCAGACCAGTTCGATCAGCGTCTCCTCGTCGGTCCCCAGGCCCTGCACAGATCCAGAACCAAACAGAACCGGGTCAGGCCGGCGATCCCTCTGCAGCGGGCTGAGCTTCCTGCAGTGACCAGCAGGTGGCGCTGCCGCTGCTGGCAGTTAGCTCTGACCTTCATGGAGGCTTTGAGCTCCGAGGCGTCATACTGGGCCGGGCTCTTCATCAGGCCCAGCAGCAGGGCCTCCAGAGCGCCGGACAGCGCCCCCTTCAGGGCAACACTCAGGTCCTGCACAACAGATACATTCATACTGACATATTCAGTTCCTTCTGCAACCACCAGAGGGAGACATGAATAACTTCACATGATCAGTAAGTCCTTCCCTGATTGTCCTGATCAGTTTACCACCGATTGAACTTCCAAACGTCTCCAGGCCGTTACTGAGCCGTAAGCTCGGTATGTTTCCATTTATAGCAATATGTGACTTTGTTTACCTGTTTAAATCCGTTTTTTGTGACGCTGTTATGGCCACTGTGAAACTCCATTCTTAGAAGGGTTGTTTTCAGATTTGGAGTTTAATTGAACTATAATAATTCATTTGAAATCATGCGCCTGGATTCGGCTACATGATTTATTTCTATTTGCAGTATTTTTGACTCATTTCAGGCGGCTATGCTAACCGGATGCAGCATTTTTCAACGTAACTGTCCAGTTAAATGAACAAGTTTTCTATGAAATACAGACGTTAGAATGCTTGCTCAGTTATTTATTTGCATATTTTAATTATGTTTACCGGTAAGTTGATTTAAATTAATGATTGAATTTGAAAATGAAATGAAAACGTAACTGACGGTGAGCTGGTATGATTTTCATTTTATTCCGTTGATCATTATTTTGGGCTGATTTTAATCCTGAAATAAAATAAAAGCTACATTTCTCTTTTAAAGTCTTAAATTGAACTTAAATTTCCAGGATGGTCATTCTGTCTGAATGTTTCTCCGTTCCAACATTTTTCTTTTCATGCTTTGAGTTTCTCATAGAGCGAATAAAACTAATAATAAATATCAAGACACACTTTACACATCTATCTCAGATAGATCTATGGGGTTTCATAGATCTCGGTCCACATCCACCGTGGTTCTGACTCTGCTCCGGTTCCACAGAACCTGGTTCTGACCTTCTTGGCGATGCGCTCGTACTCGAAGGCGACCTCCCGGCGCTGCTCGGCGCTCCGCCGGGTCAGGATGTCGATGATGGTCTGTTCATCCACGCCTGGGAGGAAAGGTCAGAGGTCAGACTGGTCCCTGCCTGGCTCCTGGGCTCCTCGGGATCCAAACCCTCACCTTTGGTCTTGATGGCCGTCTCGATCCGGGCGGCGTCCCGGGCCGGGTCAAAGTCTCGGACCGGAACCACGGTGGGGAATTTGGGCTCTTCCTCCTGCAGGCAGAGGAAGCAGAACCTTCAGAACCTGAATCGGTTCTGGACCAGATCTAGAAACCTTCAGAACCACCTGCTGGGATGGAACCGGCTGCAGACGCATCCTGGGTTAAAACGGGTCAGAACCGAGTCTGAGTCTGAGCTGGAATGTAATCGGCAGCAGCTGCTGCATTCAGAGGAACCGAACCGGTCCGGTCCGGTTCGCCTCTGATTGGATGCCACCGTACAGGTGAGTCACGTCCCCTCAGGTGTGTAGCCACGCCCCTTCCATAGACAAACATTCAGCCCTGAGCATAATGCTTCCACCTCCATGCCTCTCACTGAAACCTGTTCACTGACCAACCTAAACCTCTCTCTCTCTTTCTCTCTCTCTCTCTCTCTGTTTCTCTCTCTCTGTTTCTCTCTCTCTGTTTCACATTTTATTTGTTTATTTTTTATAAATGATAGAATCAGAGTTCATTGTTAAAGTGGCTGATAAAAACAGAAATGTGTCACCAATGACTAATAATTGTAGAGCGATAGAGCAGAGCGCCCCCTGCTGGAGCTCAGTGCACCAGGAGACTCACCCCTCCATAAGACAACGTCAGCTGACCCAGGAACTCCGACACCAGCGCCATGATGGATCCACCTGCAGGACACAACAGGCACTTCCTGTTAGCAGAAGAACTTCCTGTTAGCAGAAGAACTTCCTGTTAGCATTAGAACTTCCTGTTAGCAGAACCCAGCGGTTCTGGTCTGGCGTCCTGACCCAGAGACACTGTGTCCTTCCTGGGGGACGCCGTGTCCTCACATGTTGGACTTCTGTTATTTTGCAAAGTCTCATAAACTTTGAATCATAGCTTTTAGTTTCCTGTTTTATTTTGGTAAGCCTGATACTTCTTGTTGTGTTTACTTCCTGTTTTCTGTCTGTCGGCTGTTTGTCCAGGTTTAGTTCATTTTATGTTCAGTTTTCTACTTTCTGATCTTTATTGATTTTCCTTCCACCAGATTTTCTCTGGTTCCGCCTTTTGGACCTTGGACCGGTCTCCACTGTAGCCACTTGATGTTCCGTTGATATTTCCCTTTGGAGCTTTGGAGCTTTGAGCAACTCAAACCACCTCCAGTTCCGATTTTTGATAACTTCATGATTCAATATATCCGCTCAGCAGCAGCAGGAAGCGCCTGCAGCTCTGACCTGAACAGATTAAAAGTCATGCTAGCTTGTAGCGACGTTGGTTAGCGATGCTGCGGGTGTCGCCATGTTGAAATCAGACTCCTCCGACTGCGTTAGCCGTTTCCTCTGATGCATCGTTAGCAGCGAAGCTTCAGAACCTTCATCGGCCCAGACTCGGTCCGCTCACTGCTAGCTGCTAACTGCTAGCTGCTAACTGCTAACTCTGGATTCGGCTCACTGAACTTGGCCAGATGTTTGTACTTACTTTTCCTGTTCGTTTTCTCTCATGTCATTTACATATTTTTGCACATTTTCCATGTTATTCTTAAATAAAAACACGTGATGGAGGTGATGAACATCCGGGTCATCGTGATCTTCCAGAGGAATCGGATTAATCAGGAGATCAGTCGGTTCCAGAGTCCGGCCCGTGAACCCTGAACCAGCGGGGTGTGTTTGATTTATTGACCGGGCCGAGCCTTCCTGAAGGCGCGTCTGCAGATAAGGAGACGCGCTCAGAGCTGCAGGAATGCGCGGCTGGTTGCGTAACTGCGGCGTCGCTCGGCGATCTGAGCGGCGTTGAAGGTTCGTTAAGTCGGCATTAGAAGAGCTTCATCCACCTTTGACCAGGTAACTACAACCTTCATCACTTAGTAACCAGGCTGTTAAAGGGCCAGTCCACATTTTTAACTGCTGTCTTTATCTGGACGTCTGATGAGGTCAGAGTTCACGGGCTGGAGGCGCACCCCTCTGGAGTCTCCTCTCTGTCAGCCTCTGAGGATATTCCTGCTGTGAGCCGTAATAACGCAGAGATGGATTCATTTAGCTTCAGATTAGATCCTTCATGTTGGTGAGAAGAGATGGCTCATGCTCTTATTTTGAAGGTTTTCAGCAGAAGCTTAGATTTTCAGAGTTAAAAGTCAACAAGTTCACAAAGCAACTTCTCTCTGCTGCTGTGATGTTCAGAAGGAAAGTCTGGTTCCTTCAGACCGAAGAACCGAAAACTAAAACCTGAAACGACGTGAAGAGATGAGTTCTTACCTTCAGACACGCAGCAGCTCCGTTATGATCCAGGACTGGACAGGGTGTGGTGTTTATACACCAGATGACACACACACACACACACACACACACACACACACACACACACACACACACACACACACACACACACACACACACACACTCGGGCTGCATGACTCAGTGAGCAGACTTTTCCACATCAGCATCAACAGGAATTCCTCTCTGAGGCTCTGAAGGGTCAGAGGAAGCGCTGGCTCCTTATTGGCTGAAGGTGTCTGGGAGTCTCTCCTCTGATTGGCCGGTTCCAACCCTGGAAGACCCAGACAGAAAAACATGGAAGAGTTGAACCAGGTAGACGAGTTGTAGGAGAACGTGGAGTTTATTAAGATGTAGTGACAAATGGAGTATACTCAGCATATTGTATAACTTTTATAACATTTAAAAATGTAAATGTTCTAGATGTTGTAATGATCAAAACCAAACATTTGAAGACGTTTTTCTCCTGGTGCAGCAAATCAAACTTCTTGTAGGATCTAATCTGTTAGTCTGGGTAAAAACAGAGGAAAAGTCAACATTTGCTCTTTTCTCTGCTTGTTTGGTTGAAATAGAGATTTAATATTACAACACACACACACACACACACACACACACAGCCTGGATCTGTTCTCTGCATGTTTCAGTGTTCAGACGCCGCGACTCTGAAGGACCTAAGACTTTGCCTTCTTCAGGAAAACAAAGTCTGGAAAACGCCTGAACACTGACTGCTACAGCTGCAGTGGGAGTTTGATTGGATGTTTGATCAGCGCTGCAGGAAAACACCTGAAGGTTTAACCGATTCTCTGATCAGATTCCTGATGGACCCGTCCTCTGGTGGACATGGTGACCGGGTCTCCATGGTGACCGGGTCTCCATGGTGACCCTGATAAAGTGTTGCTCCTGGGTGAGCGATGCGGCCGCAGCGCAGCAGCTGCTCTGATCTTCATCAGAGGCTCGTCAGGCGATCCAGCCTCACCTGGCTGCACAGCCTCAGGTGAGTCACAGCAGGAAGTGATGTCATTGACGCAGGCCGGCGGCTGAAGGAGCAAAGTCCAGGAGGGTTGAATGTTCAAACATTCCCTCTGTCAGTCAGCAGCGGCGCCTGGTGTGGCCCGTTTCCATGGTAACACATCCAGAGGTGCTGGATGGGCAGTGGAGCGGGAACAAACCTGTTTCGAATGAAATTTATAAAACTTTGTTAGACAAGAAACGTTTTCAAACAGTTGAACTAAAGCCTGACTTTTGTCCTCAGAATTAATTAGGTTTTGTTCATTTTTTTTCCAATCAATACCTTAACAAGTTCTAACATTTCTGTTAATGGGGCAAAGCTTCAAATCCCTGTTTAAGTTTGGAATCTATAATCATTTTCCAATAAATCTGAGAACTTTATGTTTAATTATTAGATATGTAGCTTGTTGTGGTGTACCAAAATGTTTGGACTGCTCCGCAGGAACTTCAATTCATCAACGATGCCGTTCATGATGCCGTTCATGATGCCGTTCATGCGGCCGCATCGTTCATGCTGTAACAGGATGAATAGGATGAACATATTCATGCTGTTACAGTTGCGTCCAGCAGAGGGCTGGATCAGATTGATCTGCTCGTGCCACCCTGTGACCTTTGACCCTGCAGCAGCGGCCTGCATGCTCAGCAGGGGGCGTGGAGTCCTGCAGCAGCTGCATGGCGCTGATCAGAGTCAGGAGGCTCCAATCCCATGTTCTGCTGACTCTGGGCTTAGCCTGGTTAGCGGCTAATCCTGGTCAGGGCCACATTAATAGCTTTAGTGTGGAGACACTGATATCCTGCAGCTCAGAGCCGCAAACAGGAGGCAGGATGAGGAAACAATCCTAACGAGTTCCAACCTGAAGAGATTCATGGATCAGTTAGAGACGGTTTTACTGACGTTGACGATATTCCCATGGTGAAAAAGAAAACCCCAGAAACTTTCTGAATCTGGGACTTAAATGACACCCTGGTCAAAAATAAGAGGTTCTTAACTTTCTGATTGGATGATAATTTTTTTTAACATTCTTTATTTAAGAATGTTATGTAACCAACATATATGCATATTTATATTTATACAAGCACTTACATAATACAACAAAAGGGAGAGAGAGAAAAAAGGGGCTCAGCAAACATTTAAATCCATTTTGGCAATTGACGTTTCTTAGAAAGGTTCTCATGGGCTCACATGAAAGCAAGATGCACAAATCCAGTGTTTCCATTAAAAGAGAGAGACATGCAAAGGGGCTGACAGCTTTTTATAACCCATAGCATCTTTTTCCATGTGGCCATTCAAAGAGGGAATTAGCTGGGGTCCATACACAGAAAAATGTCCATTTTTACGTGAAGTTTTGCTGTTATTTTTTCCATTATACACATTCTTCAATCTTTCTTGCCATTGTTGAAGGGTGGGAGGCAAAAGCTTGAGCCAGGACAGAGATATCATTTTTCTTGCTACTAGTACCAGAACCTGTAATAACTGGACGATCATTTAATGCCAACAGCTCAGTGATTGGCTGAGCAGGATCTTTTTCACCAGAACCAGGGCCTCATGTCTAAAGCGTTGTACGCACACAAAATCTGCTGTGTCATATTTTACGCAAAAGTCAGCATGTAGAAAAATGAACAAGGCATGAAAATGTAAATATATTCACACGTTTTCGCTGGCGTGAAAATGTGCAGCAGAAACAGAAACTTTTTCTGTGGACAATAAACTAGAAACCTAAATAACTAAAATCTGATGACAATATTCAGTTATTTAGACCAGGAAGCATCAAACCAGATGATTTTTCATGATTTTAATATTTTAGTGTTTAAACGATGAAACTGAACCACATTTATCCTCAGACAATAAGCTAACACAAAATAAAGAAAATACAGGATGAGAAAAACTCAGTGTAAATAATCATGTTGCTCAGTTTGTGTCTCATAAAGATGAAACTCATCGTCTGAATGCATCTATTTATTCTCACTAGAGAGAAACCAGGGCTGATCAAACAGTTTGATTATTGATCAGGTGATCAGGTGTGGAGACAATCCCAGGTATATCAGCAGCTGCATCAAGGTGAGCCGCTACCTGAGGAGCTTTGGCTCTGATGGAGAACATGGAGCCATTGATCAGAGATCAGATTGATCTGCTGGTTTCTGATCGTTTAGATTCATCCAGACTGATCATCCTGGAGCTCTGAGCAGAACTTAAAGCAGGTACCGGTACCGGTACCGGTCCAGCTGCAGCCGTCCTCCAGTGGAGCCGCCCGCTTTGTGAATGCGCCTTATGGACAGAAATCATCTGGACTCTGTAAATGTAACTTCTGCTCATGATTCCTGGATTCAGAAGAAACGTTTAAATCCCGGCTGAACGCTCTGCTGCTCTGAGATCTTTAGGGTTCATTTGGAAATTTATCTTCCATTGTTATTTTGTGAAGTGAAAGCACCTTTTAAATAAAATATATAATAACTATTATAAATACTATTCTGCTACAAACAAGGCCGTTGCCATGGTAACTGCTTCCCGTGGCGGCAGACCTCTGGGTTTTTATACTAATTCACATTAAGATGTTTTTATGGAGGCGACGGCGGAGCAGCAGCTGCTCTGTTCCCACATATTGGGATTTCTAAAGGAAAGGTGAGCAGGTATTTTTTCTAAATATTCTCAGCGTTTCTCCCGGCTAGAAACGCAGGACAGACGCCTGCCTGGCTCAGGAGCGCTGGCAGCTGCTCCCAGTCTCAGACCAGCGGCATCACTGGGAATCTACTGGGAATGAAAATTCTCTTCAAACTGAAAAAGTATTCACAGCGTAGCTCTGGCAGCAGGTTGCTGTGCAGCAGCAGGTTTTCTTTGTTTGATGATCTGAAACATTAAAGTGACAAACAAGCGAGAACAAAAACAATCTGTGCAATCCGCCGCCCCTCACACAGAAGCACCCTGGGCAAAGAGCCCTACAACTTCTATAACAACCGGCACCTTCTAGAAAGTAAAGGCGAGCTAAACATGACAGTCAGATGCTCCAGACCAACATGCTAACATGCTAACAGGCTAACAGGTCTGTTCCACACCGACAGATTCATCATGATTCATTTTAAAACATCTCCAATAAATCAGTGGCATCTGGAACATTTTTATCTGGGCTGCTTTTCTACTTCAGATATCTTGAATGAATATTCTGACCTGTCGGAATCACATCACTGATATCTGGAATATTTCCTCTGTCTAAACATCTCAGATTTATGCAGCATTTTCAGCAATGGGAGTTTTTTAAAATGCTCCATTTTCAGCCGGTTTCAGGTTCTGCTCCTCAACTGTTTTTCAGTGAACCGTTTGTCTTTGGAGGTAATAAATAGGAAATTCTCCAGGCTTCAACTTCAGAAATGTTTGTGTTTTCCGTATTTTCCACACTGCTGAACTTTTCCACATTGAGGCCTTTTCTGACAATTTTGTGCAGGAAACCCAAAATCCTGCAGGCAACAGTTTGGACAGCTCAGTGGCAGCCCAGGGGGCCTGCGGACAAGTCAATAATTCAAATACTTTAAAATGTCATTTTGACTGGTCATTAAGTTTGAGACATCTTAAATTGTATTTAGGGATGTTCACTTAGCAAATCTTGATTCAACAAAATGAGATTGAAAAATGTCTTGAATTATTCTTCAAAATGTAAATGCAGAAATCTGTAATAACCTTTGTTCAAGTCAGAATGTTGTTTCCATCTAAATGCATTGTGAATTCATCTAGAGCGTATGAACCTGATTTTATGTGAAAGCAGCTTGCCGTACAGGCCGTGCTGCTGCAAACGCAGCGTTTCAGCCTCTGTCATCATCCTGAGGAAGAGGAGGAGGAAGAGCTTCCCCTCAGGTCAGGGGAAACTTTCAAACTGAGCCGCAGGTTCTCACAAAACCGGGCCAAACCCTGCCCAAGTGCCCTGGAGCCAACTGCAGCTCAGAACCAGAACCAGAACCTGCAGCTTGTCTTCCCATCTGATGGGTTTGGACCAGCAGCTGCTCTGTTTCCCACATACATAGGTGTAAATCCCGCAGGGGCCGGAGGGGTCCAGACCCCCCAATCTTGGAAAAGTCTAGAATTTTCCCCAAAAAAACATAATTGAAGAAATGCATTTAAACAATATCAACATGAAAACGCAAAAGATATAAAGAGCAAAATAAATCTGCAATTTCTCTAAGAAAAAAATAAGAATTAATTTTTAGGTTAGAACAATGGTTGAGTCCAAAGTGTAGGAGGAGCAACAGCAGGAACGGTACCGGCTCCGTTAGAGCCACTGAAGAGAGGAGCTAGCTGCTAACTGTTAGCTGCTAGCTGTTAGCTGCTAGCTGTGGCTCTGCAGCACAAATAAAAAGTAAATACTTAAAACAAAAGACATGTAAACATTTTATTTGCTTTCACTGCTCAATAAGAAGAAACACATTAACAATAATCAGACTGCAGTTTGTTAATTTATTACTTTGGCTGAATTATGATAAACTGCCTTATTAGCAAAACTGCTACACTGCTTTCATAGACTTCAGCTTTTTTTGTCAAACATCTCATTTATATTTAGCTCTTTAACTTTTAGTTAATTAGAGTTTGAAACGGGAGGGAGGAGCTGAGGAAGTGGACCAGCTCAGAGTGGGGGCCCAGAACAGATAGAAAAAACTAAAAGTTATAACTTTATTTCTCACTCTCTTCAACGTAGAGCCTTTAAAACCACAAAATAAAATCTGAATATTTTTCTATATAAAGCACAGTGATTTAAGTGTTAGTTTAACTTATATTCCCCAGATATTCATTTCTATCTACTTTTTAGTTCTCATCCATCCAGGATATGGCAAAACTAAAAAAGGGTTAAAAATAAAGCAACTTAACAAGTTATAATTTCAATATCCCATAACTTGTATTGGGAGAGATTTCAGTTAATCAATGTTTATGATGAATATTACTCATTAAAGCTTTTTTATTTAGAGCCTTAAATGTTTGTAAAGGTGAAGCAGAGATTAGATCAGTCAGAACAAAACTTGAATAAAAGCAACATTTGAATTTTAGTTTTACTTTTCAATAATTTGCTTACTGAGAATAAAACATGTTTGTGCATTATCAGTCATTTTTGTTCCTGCAGCTTGAATGTGGTTTAAAAACTTTTTAAACCACATTTTACTTTACATTTCTATGTAACTTTGCCAACCCCAAAAAATTGCTCTTAAGAAACTTTCCTGCTTATGTTTCCCCCAATAATGAGATGAGATTTATGGCCTTGACCACATATTGGGATTTATAAAGGAAAGGTGAGCAGGTATTTTTTTGTGCGTTGCACGTTTCTAAATTTGTCCGTACGCCAAGTCTTAGTGTGAAAACAGCTCAGTGTTTGATACATGAGGCCCCTGGTCCAAAAACAACAACTTCTGTTTAATCAGAATTTAAAAGCAGAACGTTTGGAGTCATCCAGGTTCACCTGGTGGATTAGATTCATCAGGTTTGTGGATAGATGCAGCTGAATATTATCAGCATAACACTGAACGTTTATCCCATCCTGCCTGGTCATTTGGAAGCAGATCAGAGAACTGGTCTGAACACGCAGCCCTGTGGTGCTCCACTGACAGCCCTGGAGTCTGAAGAAGATTCATCATTAACATGAACAAACTACAAGAGTCCAACCTTGTTTCTGAGAACTGAGGCCAGGTTCTGGCCGAAGAACCAGCAGGTCCAGACCTTCAATGCATCGTCTGAATCTAAACTCTGTTTAGTTATTACACTGAGGAGATGATGGCAGTTTTCCAGCTTTAGCCCTGAAGAACAGTGACGCATTAGTGAAAGAATCTCCTACCTCTCCAGATTCACTCAGACTTTAGAAACTGGGTCCGAAACTTTAGTAAATTTATAGCCTTTAAAGTTTTTGAATGTCTTTAATGACAGTTAGCAAACCGATTTGACATCCGTCTGATTTTAACTGAACTCTGTTGTTCTCTGGACGGGGCTCCAGCTCTGGGCGTTGTGTCCTGTTCCTGGCCTCTTAAGGTGTAATCTGAGCTCCTGCTCTGTCCGGTTCTGTCCTTCAGCTGCTCTGTAATCCTGTTAGCTCTGTAATCCTCCCACTGCGCTCATATTCCTGAAAGTCTTTCCTCACCGTGGCTCTGTGGGATGCTGCTGGGACCCAACTGAACTGCTCAGGTAGGACAGGATACCCGAAAGATCTGACCTGCACCCCAAACACCAACCACTAAACTTACTCGTCCTCTAGACCTCACCCAACTGCCGGACCTACTCCTACACACCCCAAAGTCCATCCCAACCATCAGACCTACTCCTCTAGACCCCCAAAGGCCAAACGTCCTCCTCTAGACTCTGCAACCCTCTGATCTACTCCTGAAAACCCTCCGAAGACCAGACCTTCTCCTCTGAAGCAGTGGTTCCCAGCCCTGGTCCTCAGGACCAACTGTCCTGCATGTCTTAGGTTTCTCCTGGCTGCCACACACCTGGAGTAAATCAATGGGTGATAAACAGGATGGGTTCCCAGAGAACCAGGGTGGGAACCACTGCTGGAATCGTCCTTTCCCCAAACTTTTACCTCCTGGTTGTTTACTTTCATTTTGAACTGTGGACTGAGTCACAAGCCTCTTACAGAACTCACTTGGAGCGGATTAATCGGCTGTTTGTTGACCAACCTACTGACTGAGCAGGTAAACAGACTGACCACTTTTCTCTGGCTAACTCGGCTCACTGACTGCCCTGTTCAGTTATGGACCAGTTCAGAACCAGACCGAGTCACAGGTTGCATGTCGACCCACAATGACCCAACGAACAGAAAGACTCGGCAAGAGACAAGGCAGCCAACTTCACGGCTGGCTAAACGGATAACACACACTGGGGAGTGAAAGTGACAAACTGGGCACCAGTTTAAATGTTTGTATTGGTGTCCAGTGGCCTCCTGGGGAGGATTAGGGTCGAGACCAGTCAGTTCTGATTGGGTCTGACACTCAGCCGAACGAGATCCAAACACCATTAAGCACAGAACAGGGAAGCCTGAAGGAGATCAGGCTAATTATTCAGAGTTTCCATCTGTTTCCAGACCTGGATTCACTTCCAGCCGAGTTACTCCCTGAACTGGATCCCAACAGGACTCACACCACGGTCCCCATCAGAACCAACAACAGAACCAACTTTCCTTTCAAGGGAATGTCTAAAACATGCAAGACAAAGACTCCTAAGGACCAGAGACTGAGACCCATACAGGGCACCGGGTCCCATGAAAACCAGAGCTAGAGAGGTATTCAAGACACCTGCTCCACGAAAACCAACATTTAGAGACCCATACGGGTCAATGTTACCTTTAGTCCAGAGACTGAGACCCACATGGGACACCAGGTCTTTTAACAGCCACAGTTTGAGACCCATACAGGCCAACGTTACCTCTGGTCCATAGTTGACAGCTCCACACAAGAGGCAACGTCGCTCCCTCTGAGTCTTGCCTGTTCAGGCGACACCCCAGTGACCGGACAAATTCATGCATGTGAAATTTCCAGCTAATCATTCAGATGCGGCCATGGGGGTTAGCGGAGCAACATAAACGATCACTATCGCTTACTGGGTTTCACCCCGAGACTTTCGCCTGTGGCTTGTTGCTCACCGCGTGTCGATGAACAAATCACCAGATCTTCTAACGACCAGCTATCAACTCGTATCGGTCGGGTGACGGCTCTTCGTCTCTTCCAGGATGTTGAGCTGGGTGGTTAAAGTCGTCCCCCAGCCGCCTGAACTTCCATCCAAAAACACTGAAGATGCCAAGGAAGGAAAACCAGAAGCGGCCCCGCCCACTGCTGTGGCCCCGCCCACTGCACCAGTAAGCCACGCCCCCAGTGATCACATGTTTCTCTCCTTACTCTGGAATCTTTCAGGTTTTGTTTCACGTTTATGAAGCATTTAGTGATGATAATCATTAAACTATATGTCCAGAATGTTTGAAGGATTTCAGTAATGACTAGGGATCAGTAGTTTGTCGTTTTCCAGACTCGTTGTCTCTTCCAGCCCGGAGACTCGCTGGTTTTCCAGAGTTTTTGAACTCAGACGTTGAGCAGGAGGAGGAACATGGCTTCCCTTTAAAACCTGTTTTTGTGTTTTGAACAGGAGAAGAAGGTGACGTTTGAAGATGAGTGCAAGAAGGACGGTAAGATCCCTGGAGCATCATGGAAACTGACTCACTTTTCTTCTTTCCACTAAACTTTTCTTCTGTTTGATCAACAGCTGCAAAACTGAATCAGGACGTTGAGGCAGGGAACGGGTGAGTCCGGACGGGTCCGCTTCCCCTCAGAGGGACCCATCTGGGGAAGAATAACTGCAGACATGAAGTGGTTTATTGTCTTAGTTCTGATTCTGGTGTTTCCCGTCTTCAGTCCGGGTCCAGGCATGCTGACCTGGATCAGCAGCGCTCTCCCTCTGCCGGTGCCGCCGGCCAACCAGAACCGGGCCAACTCCGCCGCCAAGGTGAGGACCAGACGTTGGACCTGTGTCCGGTTCTGCAGAAACCACTGACCCAAGTTCAGGTTCTGTTGAACCGGGATCAGTTTATGAATAAAACTCAGAGTTGGGATCGGGTTCTGGAGGAAATGCTGACTGGTTCGGGTTCTGTAATCTGTGAAGAACGGTGAAGTTTTGATCCAGAACGTCTCCTGATGTTTCTGTTTCCTCTCTCTCTTGTTCGGCCTCAGGAGGAAGCAGCAGCCAGGTAAACACACCCCAGTGTGAATCCGGGTCAGAGATCCGTAAATCTGAACATTACTGTGTTGGGTTTTGGGTCACAGAACCAGAATAAAGCAGAGGGAGTTGGGCTGTTAGTCTGGGCTCCACATGTTCTGAATCAGTTAGAAACAGAAAGTGAATTAAAGGTAGAAGAAGCCGACGTGATGACGTTTTCTGTTCTGTCTCTCAGCAAGCCCGACGATGAGTGAGTAACCTGCCAAATACTGAGCTGCTTTAACAGTCAGTAGCTGCCACGATGCCAGATAGTGAGCTGCTTCATAAAGCAGTCAGCAGCCAGGATGCCAGATAGTGATCTAGCTGGACCTTTGGCGCCCCCTGGTGTCCAGTTTGACCCGCGTCTCCTCCACAGGAAGGGGATGATGTCCTGGATCTCTCAGGGTTTGGAGAAAGTTGTTCCTCAGCCCGAACTGAGGAGCAGAGAGTCTCCGGCGGCCGAGCAGCAGCTTCAGGTACGTCCAGGTTTTCCTGTCTGCCGTCACCGATTACGTCACCGATGACGTGTTTAGTGCCGAAAACCGTGAGCCGGACACTACATGAAGCATGGCGACAGTTTGGGAAGCCGTTTATGTTGCACACTATTGTTTATTAGCAGCAACAAATAATCAATAGTTTTTTATTGAACCTGTTATGAGAGGAGAAAATGGAGGTTAATGTTTCAAAGTCATTTCAGCACATTGTCCATTTATTTCTAAATATCATTTTAAAACTAAACATTTAATTAGCTAGCCTCAAGCTAAATATTTTATTTGGAGCAACAAGTATTTAGTTTGTAAACTGAATATTTGGTTTATATAGCTTACTAAATATTTATTTTGCTCAATAAGTATTTGTCTGTCAACTAAATATTAGGTTTGAGCTTACATATTTACTTTACAAGCCAGAATTTATATAATAAAATATTTAGTTAGCCTCTAAGTATTTAGCTTATTTAGCTTGCTAACTGTTGCTGTTGTAAAGATTTAATTGAACTAAATCTTTAGCTTGAAGCCAAACATTTAGCTTGCTGAGTACATATTTAGTTTGAACCTGTGGCATTTATAAATGAGTGAATAAGATGGTGAAAACATGACTTTGGAAAAGTGTTTTTTTCCTCTCAGGCTAAGTAACTAATTCTGTTAGTTCTTGGCTGGTAACTTTACCAACCAGCTGACCAACTGCCAGCTGCAGCAGCCTCAGCTGTGATGCATTTCATGGAGGTTGGACTCTTTGCTGGTCAGAGAATCCTGAGAACTGAGACTCAACACCTCAGGTCATCACTGCAGCAATCTGAGACAAAGAAACCAATCAGAATATTTCTATCAGCGGTTTGTAAATGAAGTTCTGCTAAAATCACCAGGAAGTTTCAAGGAAGGAAACCAGCAGCTGCAGGTTTCTGTCTTTTCACCTCCTGGTGGTTTTGTGAGTTTCTCACCTGATTTTGCTCCTGCTCAGGTGCAGCAGGCAGCAGCTCCAGCAGGTGAGCATCAACACATCCAGTATTCCTGCAGCTGGAAGCCGATGTTGAAACGTTCCCATGTTTGACCTGCAGACGCTCAGAGAGCCGGGAAGGAGCTGGAGCCGGTGGACCAGACCGCTCCACCCAGGTCAGAGTTAGCATCACAGTTAGCATCACAACTGGTTGGCTGATTGGTTGTGTTTTTGTTTTTGACTGGTTTTGGTAATTAGATATTTGGTTAAGTCATTTGTTGGTTAACTGGTTATTTGATTAGTTATTTTTGAATATTTGTTTAGTTGTTTGGTTAGTTGGTTCATCTGGTAATTGGTCGAGTTGGTCAATTTATTGGCTTGTTGATTCATTGATTGACTTATTGGTTGATTTTGTTGCTGGCTGGTTGTTGTTGTGTGGTTGATTCACTGGTTGGTCGGTTGCCTGAGTGTTTCTCAGCACTGGATCGTTATGTCAGAAGAACTGAGTAAACGTGTGACGTGTTTTTCTCCCAGCATGATGGACTGGTTCAAACACGGCATCGTGAAGGTGGTTCCTCAGCCGGAGAACCTCCCAAAGACTGAAGGAACCAGCAAGTCTGAAGCTCCGTCCAAAGGTTAGTCCTGGTTGTGATGATGGCTGATGCTCACAGGAAGATGAGCTGTACTGAAATATTTGTGCTTCCTTTGGAACGCCACAGCGCCCCCTGCAGTTCCTCCTCCGGCCACCAGACCCACTCCAGAGACAGAGTGAGTCGTGTTGGGTTCAACCATCAGAAACGGATTTACCAGGATTTTTCTCCTCTCAGGGATTTTGTCTTCCCTCCTGTTAGTCGACTTTCCATCTGGATGTTTGATTTGTATTTTCAGCAGAATAACTCATATTCTAAGATTTCATGATTGCTTTTGAAATTTTTTGCAATTAAAACCCCTGATTTTCTGGTGCTACTTTTGAGGTATTTGCAAGTTATTTTGCTAGATTTATTTATCATTAAACCTCCGAAAATCTACATATAGAAGAAAAAAGATGAAAAACAAACATTATTGTTCTTAAATAACTGAATTTTCTTTACTCGCCACATCGATCACTGATGATAACTTGACATGAAGTCAGGCTGAGGCAGCAGAGTGGCAGAAGTAAGAAACGCTGCCACCTGCAGGTGGGAGTTAGCATCACTTAAGGTCAACATTTTTGATTGATTATTTTTGTGGACAATTTGCAATAAACATTTAATTATGCATGTACATGAAGGAAGGATCTGCTGATGACAACAAGCAGAATGCTCAGATGTTTCTGAGACGTTTATGTCGGTAGCAGGGAAGGATTTCATTTCAAACTTTCTGCTTTTCTTTCATTTCTTCAGACCTGCAAAGGAAGCAGAGCAGCAGCCGAAGTAGGTGGAAATATTTTCAGATTTGTTGTTTAAACCTAAAGATCTTTGGGGAGAAGTTGGATGGATGGTTGGATGGTTGGTTAATTGGATGGATGGATGGTTGGATGGTTGGTTAATTGGATGGATGGATGGTTGGAAGATTTGTTGGATGGTTCATTAGTTGGTTGGATGGCTGGTTGGATAATTGGTTGGATGGTTCGTTGGTTGGTTGGATGGCTGGTTGGATAATTGGTTGGATGGATGGATGGTTGGATAATTGGTTGGATGGTTCGCTGGTTGGTTGGATGGCTGGTTGGATAATTGGTTGGATGGATGGATGGTTGGATAATTGGTTGGATGGTTCGTTGGTTGGTTGGATGGCTGGTTGGATGATGCTGTCTAAGCCAGACCTCAGACTTTGAGGCCTGTGCACCGAGCTGACCGCCTGCCTCCTGCTGACCTTTGAACTGTTGCCTTGCAGCGTGGTGGGTTGGATCGTCAGTGGGATCGGCCGCATGCTGCCGCAGCCCGTCCCCAGGCCGGTGAGCGCGCTGTCTCTTTAAAACTCACCGTACATCAGCTGACCTTCACTGAGGCTCTGAATTGTCTCCTTCATGCAGGAAACAGGAAGTGATGACATGCAGAACAGTAAGTGCATCCTTTACCTCGCTGAGCCCCCACTGCCCACCGTTTGGACTTTTAGTTCTGGTCATCCGGTCCGGTTTCCTGAAACCACCGGCTGAAACGGGTTAAGTAAACCCTGAGTTCTGCCTGCAGGCAGGAAAGCACAGAGTTACGGCTCTGTGTCAGACCTGCTTTCTGTTGGACTTTGTTTCTCTGGTTTAAATGAGATCCATCCTGGAACGCAGCGATCTGAACCTCCTGCCGTCCTCAGATTTACTCCTGTGTTTCCAGGGAAACCGTCAGGTTGTGACGCTCCGTGCTGATGCAGGAGCTCACCTGCACATGGACTGATTTGAACACCTGAACAGGTGTCTGTCAGTCTGAGGCTGTTAGAACTCATGAACAGAGCAGTTGGTTGGTTGGTTGGTTGGTTGGTTGGTTGGTTGGTTGGTTGGTTGGTTGGTTGGTTGGTTGGTTGGTTGGTTGGTTGGTTGGCTGGTTGGTTGGTTGGTTGGTGTCCTTCTGTCAGAGGTGAGGCGGACTCTAACGGCGCTGCTCTTCTCCTTCTGTTTCAGGGGGGAAGTCGCCTGAGCCCCTAAAATAAAAGGAGCAGCAGCAGGACAGAGTCGCTCTCACTGACAGCAGCACACGGCCGGCGGACTGACGCCATCAGTCCTGTAGCTCACAGGAAGCTTTCGCTGCTTTGGAGCTTAACGAGCTTAACGAGCTTTAGCTTCACCTGCCTGAAGAGAAGGACTCTGTGTTCAGAACCAGAACCTGGACCGTGTGACTTTAGGAGGTTCAGCCCAATGTTCCTCAGGAGGATCAGTTAGGACTGGCACCAGGGGCTCTGCAGAGGAACTGGTTTCAGTCCAGTTTGGGGCTGCTTCATGCTGGGAGCTCTGGATGTTCAGTTCTCCACTTTAGCAGCAAATTCACCGCGAGCGATGCAGGAAAATAAAGATTTGATCTGGAAAAAACTGGAATGCTTTGGGTGTTTTTGGTCCAACACAGAGATCAGTCAGTCCGTTAACCAATCAATAAACCAACCGATCAATCAGAAAATCAATCCATCTGTAACTTCAGACATTTTAGAAACATCAATGTTTTATCTGGAAAACAGAGACTGGGTCAATTTTTCAATCAATCAGCCAAATAATTATCAAACCAATCGATCAGTTTAACCATCGATCAGTTTAATCAATCGATCAATCAGTTGAACCGAACCTCTTCAGTCAGATGGGAAACTCCTCCAGGCTCTAAACCCAAAAAATCAATTCTGATCAATGAATCTTCTTTAAAGATCAGCTGAAACAAAACTTTTTCACAGCCATGAGAAAAGTAAGTACACCCTGTGTTCTTCAGAACCAGTTCAGTTCAAACCCAAACGGTCAAAAACACCTGAGAGTTCAGATCCTCCATGAAGCCCAGCGGGAAACCACCCGAAATACGAATAAAATGGAAGATCCCTCCGGATCATTGAGACTGAAGACGATCTGAAGGGATCAGCTCAGATCAGAGGATCTGGTGACGATCCGGTCAAACGCAAATCCAGATGGTCTGGATCACAGTCTGGCTGTGTGATCCACCACTCAGCCAGACTGTGTGTCGTCATCCAGACAACAGCAGATCCTCAGGTGGGAGGGATCCAGTTGATCCACTGGAATCCATTGGGATCCAGAGGGATCCATAGTGACGGATTCTTTCTGCCTGTCAGTCAGCAGCGCTCAGAAGATGAGTGACTTGGTGCTGGAGGACCTGGAGGACCTGGAGGAGGCGCCGACTGTGAAGGAGGTGAGTCTTCTGCAGCTGAACTGGGACCAGTCGGTCGGGTTTTTCCGTCCCACTGACTGCCGTCGTGTTTCCATTAAGCACATGATTTCACAAATTATGAAAATTAATTCACTTCACGGAAACATGGAAATTTCAACATAGTGTTTCCAGCATTAGCAGAAAATAGAAAGATTTGCCCACATTTGTAAAGGAAACTGTGAGTCACGTTTCCATCCAACCGTCGGGCAAAATTTGAGCTAAATTTCAAAATGTGGCAAAAAAGAAAAGCGTGAATTGGTTGTTTCCATCCAGCCTGCTGGTTTATGCCAAACCGGCAAACGTGATTTGATCCGACCGGATGAAGGCGGCAGACTGCCAGCCAGGAAACCGGGTCCGGCTGTTCCTCTGGTAAGGCACCGAGCCACCAGGGATGGAGAACTCGCTTCCTCTCAACTTCTTGAACTCCGCTGAAATCTTTTTTAGAAAAGTCTGAAACATCTTTTTTCTTTTTGAGGAAGTTTTTTTCAAATGTTTCCATTTCAGCGGTTTCACAGCGATCAGTTAAAACAGGAGAAAACGTGACGGCGATCCGGCGAGCGAGTCTGGAGCAGATCCCGCCAGGTGGTGAGTTGATCAATAAATCTGTTGCCGGTTGCAGGCGGACGTTGCGGAGCCGCTGACTCCGATGGATGGCGTGAAGAAGGAAGCAGGCGACGGCGCTCACATGGAGGAAAGGTCAGCTGCTCCTCTTCCTCATCTTCCTCACTCCATGGGTGCTCGGGCTCAGAAGATCTGTCAGAACCGAACCCGGGCCGGAACCAGTTCATCAGAACCAACAGCCAGAGTTAGATCAGGATGTTGGATCTTCAGAGGTTTCCTGATGTGATCAGAACCGCCCCATGAACGGGCCCCGGTTCCGGCTCTGGTCCCAGTTCTGACCGGTTCTCCTGTCATCAGGCTGCAGCGGCTGGAGGCGGCCCGCGTTGCCGAGGAGATGGCCCGGCAGGCGGCGGCAGAGGCGGTCCGGCAGCTGGAGGTGGAGCGTTCGGCCAAGATCGTCATAGAAACGCTGCCGGAGTCCAACGACCAGTGAGTCTGGTGCCGCGGAACCGCAACTGGGCCAGAGGCAGAACCCGGTTCTGACCCGAGTCTCTGTGTGTCTGCAGGCTGCCCAACATCCTGGAGGAGGAGAACGAGGACGAACCGGAGTGAGTCACCGCTGACCCGCTCTGGACGGGTTCTGGACAGTTCTGGAGCTTTAATCCTGGTTGGGTCAGTTGGAGGCTCAGCAGATCCAACCCGGTTCTGTCTGCTGAACCAGTAATCAGACTGGACCTGCTGGTTTCTTTCCATTGATTCGTTTCCTGTAGAAGCGATGCGTCACCATCAGGCCCCGTCAGGGGTCAGGGGTCAGGGTTGGGACAGAAGGCCTGGGTCGTAACTTCACATCCAAAATGGCCGACTGGCCACTGTTTAACATCCTGCTGCTAAAAAGCACGACTACAGCAAAACAGATTATTTTAAATGTTTAGTAAAGATATTTGTTGTGATTTGTTGAATACAGAAAATTCAATATAATCTCTCATGTTCAGAGAAACAAAATTATTTCAATATTTTACTTTTGAAAACTCATTTTATTCTATTTTTTGCGACAGACAGCTTGCTCTGTGAGCTTATTTCATATTTCCAAGATGGCAAAAAATACACATTAAAATGTACTAACAATTAATTTATCAGTCTATTTGACTAATAGAGACATAATTTTTACCCATAAAACCATCTGTTCTATGCAGCCATGGTTTAGTTTGGTATAAAGTGGAGCTAATAAGATCAAGTGAAGGACAAACATACGGCATATATAGAAAATAATAACAATAAAAAGACTAATGGAACTAAAATCCATCCATTTTCTAACGCCCTGGTCTCTAGTCGGAGGTACTGGTCTCTATTTCCAGGGAACGTTTCGGGCGAGAGGCGGGGTCACCTGGACAGGTCGCCAGTCTGTCGCACGGAACTAAAATGACCTTTTTAAAAGAAACTATGAATGTTGTGACTTTATGAACCAAAAATGTAACAATAAATTCATCAGTTTTCTGCTCCTCTAGTCTGAGAAGAAAACATTTGTTTAAAAATCATGATAATAAAACCAAGCAGCTTTCTATTCCACTCCCACCCAAAAAACTTGAAATATTAATTTCATAATCATATATAAAGTTTTCCCTGTAATGACTTTCTGCAAAAGAAATTCAAAATAAATATCAATTCCTGCGTTTTGTGACTGAGATTTTGAGACAATAAAGGTTTTTTAAATTGCGGCTTCATCATAGTTTTTAGAAAGATTTTCAAAAGTGGATATTACATAAGAAATCTATTCCATCTTTAAGTTTTAATATAATAAAATTTGGTAATTTGTGATCATTCTTTTTATTTCTTCTTTTCTCTGCTCAGTTTATCAAATCAAACTTTTTATTACGAATGTGCCTTGTCATGATATTTTCTATAAATTTTCTATAAAGACTGAAAAAACAACAGAATATTTCCATAAATCCGCCATTTAACTCAAAACGTCACATGCAGCAATGAATTGTGGGTAATGCACTTCGCCAAAGTCCGTTAAAATCATGTAAGGGCAGAAATAGGGAGATAGGACCCAAGATGGACGAAGGGCGGATGAGGAGAATGTGAGACACACTGTGACCTTTAACCTCCAACATGAACGAGGGAGAAGATCGGACCCATGAAACCTGCCGTGATGGGAGGTCATGACTGTGTACTAACAGAAACCCGATCCATTTTCCAACCTGAACCAGAATATAACTTTTAGTTTATATTTAGTTTGGACTCTGCTGGGAGCCCCCAGAATGATTCTGCTGAGCTGAGTTTGTTTCAGAGCTCTGGGCCGATTCCTCCAGATGTTCCAGATGTTGGGTTTCCCAGCAGCTCTCTGCTCTTCTGCCCGTTCAGGCTGCAGAACCTGCAGGACGACAGTGAGGACAGCACAGAGAATAAAAGCAGACAGAGTGAGGAGAAGCAGACAGAGCAGTAAGTTCAGCCATGTTGGATCAATGAGGCTCTGCTAGCTTCAGCTCAGCTAGCATGCTTTGTGGGCGGAGCTTAACCACCCGTCACTCCACTGCTCACCTGGCTTGTTCCAAAGCATAGAAAGAAACGCCTAGTTCAATAACGCTTCACCTTCATACTCACCTAGCACTGCAGCTGGATGGATGGTGGGTTGGTAGGTTGGTTAGCTGGTTGGATCACTAGTTGGTTGGTTGGTTGGTTCAGTGATTGGTTGGTTGGATCAGTGATTGGTTGGGTTGGTTGCATGGTTGGTTGGTTGGTTGGTTGGATCAGTGGTTGGTTGGATCAGTGATTGGTTGGATGGATCAGTGGTTGGTTGGGTTGGTTGGTTGATTGGTTGGTTGGATGGTTGGTTGGATCAGTGGTTGGTAGGTTAGTTGGTTGGATCAGTGGTTAGATCAGTGGTTGGTTGGTTGGTTGGTTGGTTGGTTGGTTGGTTGGATCAGTGGTTGGTTGGTTTTTGAAGGTCTTCTCCCAGCTCTAACTCTACTATGTTACTTTCTGGAACTTTCTCTCTGCCAATCAGGACTGAGCGGAAGAAGTCGGTTGGACCTTTTAAGTTGACCAGATGTTGGTTTGATGGATTCAGTTGAAAATGATTCCAGTCGTCAATTTGACTCTCATGAACACAGAAGGCCTTCAAGTCATTGCCTAGGGTGCAATGACTAGACCAGGCCTGCTGGTGGTGCTATAGTGGTTCCTGCACCAGAAGCAGAGCAGAAAATGTGGAAGGCCGGTTATGAACCAGATGTCGTCCAGATGGTCAAAACGTTCTGTGTTGGGAGGAGTCAGAAGTTTTTCACTCGTCATTCCCACCAGCTCTGTTCAGTCTGCTTTAGTCCAACTCCAGTCCGTTTGCCTATAAAGTCCAGTTTAGTTGATGTGAATGCTAATTGACCTTTGACCTCTGGTCCTCCAAACCTCGGTCTGGGTCACTCCAAAAGCAGGCAGTGGACTACAGCACAGAGCATTCTGGGTAAATACAACCAAAGCTAACGTGCTAGCCTAGTGCTAGCAGCAGAAATGGCTCCTGGTCTTTAGCCAAAGACTAAAGAGAAATCCTCCAACACTAAAATCTGACGCCTCCATTTTGTTTCCATCTGGTGAAGAAGGAAGTTGCTCTCAGTGTCTTCAGAGGTTCTTGGTGCAGCGCCCCCACAGGCCAGGAGGGGAACCACAGCATGTTAAATGTTACAGTTTGGTCTCAGCCTTACTGGGCCTCTCCGCCATCTCTTTTCATTCACTCTTCTCAGGTGTCTGGTGGACGTCTGCCCAGCTGAAGACAATCCTGAAGCTGCAGCTGAAGAGAGGCAGGTGGAGTCTCTGGCCCCGCCCACTGCACCTGAGCCAGAAGACCAGGTGACTCCTTCATCCACTGATGTGGAGCCGGCGTCAGAGAGGAGAGATCTGGAGAGTCCCATTACCCAACAACCAGAACCGCACCTTGAAGAGGCCCCTACCCACACTGCAGAGCAGGTGACTTTCCACAAACATCAGGATCACATCTGACCTCTGACCTGGTAAACGGTTTGTCCTAACGAGCCAATCAGATTGTTCACATCCAATCAGAGGATTCCCTGAATGAAAAGGAACCAATCGTGACCAGTTTGTTTAGATCCGTCAGTAAGTGTCTAAACATACCAAACCAAATGGTGGAATGTAAGAAAGACACAAGAAAACATAAAACTCTTTAGTTTTATAGCCTTTTATGAAGCACAGATATGTTTACTCAGGTAACATTTCTACCTTCGTTGAGCTGCAATGCAGCGTGTGAAAAGTATTTCATATTTTCACAAAGTAGCTCAGACCCCAAAATTCCTTCCCGGTGAATCTAGGATTATTTGACTAGACCATCTGTGCAGCTTCATGTATCTCGTGTTTTTTCTCTGCTCAGAGCGAAGCAGCAGCAGGAGAAGAAGAAGAGGCAGGAGGATCTGGAGGTGAGAGACGGGAAACTCTTTGACTCAAACACCAATGATCCACTCAGGCTAGCTCGTTAGCTATGGACATGCTGGTTCTCTCCATGCTAGCTCCATTTGCTGCTAGCTCTGTCAGTGTTAGCTCAGTTGGTGCTAGTTCAGTCCTTGTTAGCTCTGTCCGTGCTAGCTCAGTCCGTGTTAACTCAGTTGGTGTTAGCTCTGTCCGTGCTAGCTCAGTCCGTGTTAACTCAGTTGGTGCTAGCTCTGTCCGTGCTAGCTCAGTCCATGTTAGCTCAGTTGGTGCTAGCTCAGTCCGTGTTAACTCAGTTGGTGCTAGCTCTGTCCGTGCTAGCGGTGCTGGTGGTTTCTCTCTCTGGACGATAAATGTCGCTCAGTTCCAGCTGTGAGTTTTCTCACTGATGTTTCTCCATGCAGCTCCCAGCGTCTGTTCTCCCGTAAAGAGCTTCCTGCTTCGGTTCCCACTCGCCGCAGAGTGCGTGGAGCGCTGCAGGACCCTGCTGCAGGAGCACCACCTGACGCCCCCCGCGTTGTCCATGCCGAGTCCCCGCCCAGAGCTGGCCGAGCTGGCCCAGCAGCTGTCGCAGCTCCAGAAGCAGGCGCGGCAGCACTGCAGCAGCATGGCCAGTCGCTTCGCTCTCCCCGACTTCCTGAGCAGCCTTAACCGCTCCGTCCTGCAGTGGCGCCATCCAGACACCTGATAGACCCTCTATCTGTAGCTCCAGCCTGGAAAGTGCCAAATAAAGCTGCTCCTCCTCTGCAGCATGCAGCTCCCTCTGGTGGCCATTTAACCTCAGGTGGACAGACTGAACAGGAAGTGTCCTCTTTCCTGCTTCCTGTGGCTCTCTGAGACGAAACTGACAGAACCAAATCATTTGTCGCTTCATTGGCATCAAACACACAAATAATTTAAAATCTAGGTTAAAAATGTCAACCCAAAGCAGCAAATATTTTTAATATCAGCAGATTAATTATTATCTAAAATTACAAAATAAAGTTAGAAGCAGCAGGAAACTACTTTACCCGATAATCTGCTGCTGAGTTCTGGTTCTGGTTTCACTTGAACAGAAGAACCAGCATGGTAACAACATCTCAGCAAAGAGCAACATTAGAAAGAGCAACGTTTAAACTGGATCTTCAGGTTGCAGAACCCGACCCAAACCTCGACCCAGTTCACCTCCTTCAGCTTCACTGAAATTCACTCTAGATCAACAGATCCCCACATTTTTCCCACTAATGCAGAACTGTGAGTTTATTGCAAATTTTCCACAAAAAGTGATGCCAAGTCCCACCTGCAGGTGGCAGTATTTCTTACTTCTGCTGCCTCAGCCTGACTTGATGTCAGTTTATCATCCTTGATCATTGCGGCGAGTAAAAAGTAGCATCTCTGTTCTCCATGTAAATGAACAGACTGTTTTATCACATTAAATATATCACAAAAAATTCTTCTTTGCTCCTTTTATTCTTTATTTTATTACAAAAAATAACAAAGATGATCACAGAATCCTGGAGGAACTGAATGTTACAAATTAGGCAATAATAATTTCTTCATAAAGTTATTAAAATTGATTGCTGAAAACATAGAGCAGGTGTCTCAGATCTGTTGCTATGGAAACAAAGCAAACCTGAATATACTTAATAGGAAACAAAGACTCAGAGCAGCTTTTCCAGCTCTGCTACCATCTGCTGCTCCTGGGCCACCGTACAAAAGCAACACAGTCACCGCATGCTTTCCCCCTGCTAATTAGACAGTGAAGCAGACAGAAAAGGAGCTGAAACACCAAGGATGACCTGAGTTCAGTCGGAAACGTCCAACTACAAATCCAGATTTTTCTTAATATGAACTCAGTTCAGAAAACCTCAGAGCAGCTTCTGCATGGAGCCGCTACAGTTAGCGTTCTGCTGCTGCGTCTCCCAGAAGAGGGCGGAGCCTAGCTGCTGGTGGGCGGAGCCTGCAAAGCCAGACTGGTGCTGGTGGGCGGAACCTGTAGAACTACTTCAGCTCTCTGTTGAAATGTCTCATACTTACCTGGCTTACCTGGCTATCAGTTTGTCACCTCAGAGTTTCTGCTCCTTTTTCTGTTTAACCAATAAAAGTGTTTTGGTTCTTTTGGGACACGGTTTTGATCCAGTGGGGTCAGGCTGTGTGTTGCTGTTATGAAGAGAAACGCGTCACGTCTGCTGTGTTTCTGTTTGATGTCTCTCTGGGATGTTTATGATTACCATATGAAATTATTTTCTGTTGTGTTAAACCTCAGTAAATCAGATCAGATCAGCTGTTTCATGATGAACCATCCAGCATCTAAATTCTGCACAATCTGCCGCTTTTAGACCCCAGGATGTTTGAAATGTCCTTCATGATGAGACTGGATGTGAGAGATTATCAGCTCATCTTCAGCCAGCAGGATTCTTCTGCCACATTTCGGTTCTAAAACTGAAAATCCAGGTTTAAATTGATGTAGACAGAAAGACACAAACACAACTCCTGAAACAAATAAAAGGTGACAGAAAAACTCTGAGGAGGTTCAATAGACTTGGACTTGAGGCTGTAGTGAAGCATAGTTTAGGTTCTGTCATACTGACGTTCTCTACAGGAACATCCAAAGTTGAGCTCTAAGTGGCTTCTTCAAGCAAAATGTCTGAACAGATTTAAATACATCAACTGATAATTCACTGAATTCCTCAGAGCCCTCTGCAGCTGTCAGTTTATGGATTGATTTACCAGAACAAAGCAGCTCCTCTTCATGATGCTAAAAACATTTCCAACAGGAGATGGATCTGGATCAGCCTTCTGAAGCACCGCTCCTGGAATTCAACCACCTGAGGTTTGAAATATTCTGGAGCTTCCTGGAAAACACGGCAGGCACCTTGATGTCTCAAAAAATCCTGCATCCTCTGAATCAGCGGGTCGGGATTCCTCGTTTTAAAAACTTGCTTTGGGGCTGAAGTGAGACTATGGGGAGTTTTGAACTAACACCAGTGTCATCTGCGTAGAATGTGATCAAATGGATAAGAACGTAAAGTTATGTTATATTTTTGTTAGCGATTCTGGACAGAAACAGAATTCAGGTGGCAGGAATCAACAGAAGATCTTAGGTTAAGTTTTTATAAATCGTTTTCTGTGGATCCGAGAAAGAATTTAAAAAGTTTAGCTCCACAGTATTTGACTCAAAAGAATCCCAGTTTCCTCATTAAACGTTTCTACATTAACAGCAGGAAACCTCACTGCAAATACAAACCACATTGTTTTTATTTCAGCAAATATCAGGAGTTTGTGAATATTACCCACACTCTGAAATATTTTCTATTGGGCAATGACTTAGTTACTGATGCAGTCTTCATTAATTAGAAATAACTGTTCATAAACTAATCTCATTAATAAATTAAACAAAAACTTAATATATAAATATGCTCAACGTGTAGTTAGTTTTCAAACAACATCATCTACATAGAGTGTGATAAATGGCTAAAAATGTGACACTGAGTCGTTAAAAGGTTTTCTTAGCAATTCTGGACTGTAACTTAAAAAGCCAGATAGCTAATCTAATTCACAAATGAAACAAATTCTGGAAGAAGAGCTATGTGGTCTGAGGGCGGATCTATGTGGTCTAGGGGAGGAGCTACATGGTCTAGGGGAGGGGCCATGTGGTATAGAGGAGGAGCTACGTGGTCTAGGGGAGGGGCCATGTGGTATAGAGGAGGAGCTATGTGGTCTAGGGGAGGGGCCATGTGGTCTAGAGGAGGAGCTACGTGGTCTAGGGGAGGGGCTATGTGGTCTAGGGGAGGGGCCATGTGGTCTAGAGGAGGAGCTACGTGGTCTAGGGGAGGGGCCATGTGGTCTAGAGGAGGAGCTACGTGGTCTAGGGGAGGGGCCATGTGGTCTAGAGGATGAGCTACGTGGTCTAGGGGAGGGGCCATGTGGTCTAGAGGATGAGCTACATGGTCTAGGGGAGGGGCCATGTGGAACGCCGTTTCTATTAACCATAACAGATGGAAACAGCTGGATCTGCTGGACCTTCAGATTTTATGACTTGAATTGAATGAATTGTTTATTTACATATAGCCATATAACCTTAAACTAAAATCTTACATTTTATTGAATAATAGCTGTTATCAGAGTTTTGTGCAGCTTTTAGCTCCTTTTGCCAACAGTAAATATTATATAAACTCAATAAAAAAGTTATTCATCTGGAACCACAGAGGAGAAATCCTGAACTTTTTATGAAACCATTTTCTAGATACTGTTCAGTTACTTTAAAACAATCTGGGTTTTATTAAATTGTTTCTTTAATAACCTGATTTTGTATTTCTTTGCTTTCATTTCTTTCAAGTTTTCCCTTTAACTGTGTAACATTTTTCCCAATCTTCATCTTGTTGGAATAAATCTTGAGATCTGAGTAAATCTGGAGTGATTGTCATCCTTTAATTCTGTTTAGTCGGAGACGATTTTCCAGATTTCAGATGTTAAAGAAAGAATGGAGGCTAACAGGAGTGTTTATATTTTCTCTGTTCAGAAGCCTAACTACAGTTATTTCACACTCAGGCTCCAAGAGGTCAGAGGTTAAAAAGCGTTCAGCTGGGTGATTATTTTAGATGCAGCAGCAGGTCTGCTCCAGTTTTCTCTGTCTTCATGCTGGCTCTGCGCTGCGGCGCCGGTCCGTGTCTTCTGTTCTGATCCTCAGGAAGCTGCAGGAACGCTGACGCTCCGGCGCTGATGCTGCAGGCTGCAGGTCCGGACGAGCTGCACGGACTCAACCTGTGCATCCCGCAGATAATCACAACCCCAGAACCGGAGCCCAGCACGCTGATGGTGCCTCAGCTCAGGTAACAGCAGCAGGCCTGCAGGGGGCGCCGTTCATCTCTACACCCAGCAGCTCGAAGAGAAATATTAAATTATTAAATCATTAATATTAAATCATTAATCAATATTAAATCATTAAAATATTAAATTATGGAAAAGACAAGAAAGGAATGATGGCAACATTTATGGGTTTCATAAAAGAGAAAGAAGCGGGAAAATGTGAATCTAAAACAAAAAGCTGAAAATGTGCAGGAATATTATAGTTTTATTCAGTGGAAGAAGAAGAAGAAGAGACGGGTCAGCGGGTCAGAACCGTTCTAACAAACATCCTGAGAGGAAGAGCGTCGAGCCGTTGACCTGCAAACGAATCGTGTCTCCAAAGACATCGTCAAAATATTTGAAGATATTGATGATGACCTCTGGAAACATTTTTGTTCTGTATCTTTAATAAATGATAGCGGCACCAACAAACTTTGGTTCTGTTTGACCTTGAAAGCTGCTGGCGGCGCCGCCTCAGCGTGTTTAATCCTCCTGTTGGGGCTCAAACATTGGCTCTTCATCACACGGAGAGTCCAGATCAGTCTGTTTGTTCAAACTCTGGAGCCATAAATCATTTGACAGCAGCGATAGAGAGCAGCCAGGCTCACAGGGTTCTGGATGTGCTGCTGTCTGCAGAGCTGACCCGACGGCAGGCGAGGAGGACGAGGAGCTGCTGAAGGCCCGGTCCAGTCAGGGAGACGATGAGTGAGACCCCGACCCAAACACAGCATGACCCTCCTCCATCAGCGTTGTCGTCAGTGTGTCCGTTCTCCCCACAGGATGCGGCCGCAGTCTGCCGCCAGCGTGGCCAGCGTCACGGTCCAGGAGCGCCTCAACCAGCTGGTCGGGCTCTTCAAGGGCCGGACGGAGCGGCACAAAGACCGCCTGGCGGATCCCGACGAGTCCGAGGAGGAGAGCCCCACTGCCTGTAGGTCGCCCCGATCCAGATCCCCTCATCCAGGAAAACCTGGATCCACTGAGCCTACCACTGGATCCAATCGGCTTACCCAAAGAGAACAGGATCTAGTTGGTTTCCTGGATCCAATGGGATCCCTCAGGGATTTTCAGTTGGATGTCCTGGTGAAAGCGGACCAGATCCCTGACCGTCTCTCCTGATCCTTGCAGCTCCTGCCAAAGCTCCGCCGGCTCCTCCGCCGCCTCCGCCTGGACAGGAGAAGAAGGACGAACCGGAACCACCGCAGGAGGCGGGTCTGTTCCAGTTTGAACTCCTGGGTCATCCGGTCCAGCTCCCCAAACTTCCCCCGATGCCCGACTGGCTGCGGTCCATCCTGGAATACCGCTTCCCGTCCAGCATCGATCCGTTCACTGGTGAGCTCTCCTCCCAGAACTGACCAGATTCTCCCGACGATTTCCCATGATTCTTCTCTCCCGTCCTTCAGACCTCATCTATGTGATCTGGCTGTTCTTCGTGGTGGCGGCCTGGAACTGGAACGTGTGGCTGATCCCAGTGCGCTGGGCGTTCCCCTACCAGACGCCGGACAACATCCACCTGTGGCTGCTGGCCGATTACACCTGCGACTTCATCTACATCGCAGACATCCTGGTCTTCCAGCCGCGGCTGCAGTTTGTCCGCGGCGGAGACATCGTGGTGCGTAGAGACACGGAGACTTCCTGCGTCCGACCCGGCAGGAACGGCTCTAACTGGTTTCACTGGTTCTACCTGACAGTGTGACAAGAAGGACATGAGGGAGCATTACATGACCACCGAGCGGTTCAAGGTGAGAACGTTCTGCTAGAGCAGCGAACGATCCGGATTCTGGAACGTTTCTGGTTCTGACCCGTGTTCCGTTTGTTCGCAGATGGACGTCATCAGCCTGTTCCCCATGGAGATATTTTACTACTTCACAGGAGTGAACTCCCTGCTGCGCTTCCCCCGCCTGCTGAAGGTGAGGCGCTCTTCCTCCACTCCCTCCTCTTCCTCTTCCTGTCCAGGCGAAGCAGCTGATTGGTTGTTCTCTCCCAGTACATGGTGTTCTTCGAGTTCAACGACCGGATGGAGGCCGTGATGAAGAAGGCCTACATCTACAGGTGGGCACCACATCCAACCGCATCCAACCTCATCCTTCCTCATCCAACCACATCCAACCTCATCCATCTGCACCACATCGCATCCAAAATCATCCATCCTCATCCAAATAATCCAACCTCATGTGACCGCATCCAACCTCATCCATCCTCATCCAACCACATCCAACCTCATCCATCTGCACCACATCGCATCCAAAATCATCCAACCTCATCCATCCTCATCCAAATAATCCAACCTCATGTGACCGCATCCAACCGCATCCATCTGCACCACATCACATCCAACCTCATCCAACCTCATCCATCCTCATCCAAAATAATCCAACCTCATGCGACCGCATCCAACCGCATCCAACCACATCCAACCTCATCCATCTGCACCACATCACATCCAACCTCATCCAACCTCATCCATCCTCATCCAAAATAATCCAACCTCATGCGACCGCATCCAACCGCATCCAACCACATCCAACCTCATCCAACCTTATCCAACCTTATCCAACCGCATCCAAAATCATCCACCCTCTGCCCCGGCCCGTTGCCCAGGGTGATCCGGACCTCCACGTACCTGCTCTACTCGCTGCACATCAACGCCTGTCTCTTCTACTGGGGCTCCGACTACGAGGGTCTGGGATCCACCAAGTGGGTCTACGACGGGAAAGGCAACGCGTAAGAACGTCATGACATCATCAATCAGGAAGAAAATAGAAAAACATTCCACTTTGTTATAAGTTATTTCTACTGCTTTTACCACTTTATACTCATAATATATATTTTTTCTATAATCTGTTAGCCGGCAGCTAGCTGCCTTTTCCTGTGGTTCATCAGTTGGTAGACAGGAAGCGGTTCTGGGGTCGCGAGCAGAACTGAAGCCTCCGCTCCACCCGCTGCGTCCTGTTCTCATAATATGTATAGTCTTTCATTTTATCACGACTTTTTTCTCCTCTTACTGTCGTACAACTTTATCCTTGTAATATTCTGATTTTGTTGCCGTGATTGATTTTTTTAGATGCTCTGTCATAATAAGAAACGCAGTTTTTCTGCTGACCACTAGAGGTCCCACGTCATTCAGGTGTAACCGGAGGTTCCTGTCGGTGATGTCAGAGGAAGGACAGTTTGCATAAAGAACAGACTCTCCACTGCTCCCTTCAGCGCATTTCATCAATTATCACTCGCTAAATACTTAACACATTTTATTACTGGAAACATTATTCAAACACCTGTCATAGCTACATTTACTAGTAAATTTATTTCTTTTTAAAGGTATTTTTAAGTTGGTCTGATACACGGTTCAGTATATTTAAATATTCTTAGTTGGGAATAGTATAGGAATTTAATATTCTGACATTGAGGTATGATGAGCATTTTACAAAGCAGACAGCCATTCATATTTTTAAAAATTGTATTATTAATACATATTTATATAAACACAAAACAATACAAATATATTGAGGAAAAAAGGATGACCATAAAATAATTAATACTAAATATATATTTGGTTATGCACAACTGTGTGTCCAAACTTTTGGTCTGTACTGTATATATATATATATATATATATATATATATATATATATATATATATATATATATATATATATATATATATATATATATATATATATATATATATAAATTCCCTTCTCACCCACGGCGGGTGGTTCTTATCCTCTGAGCTCGGGTCCTCTACCAGAGGCCTGGGAGCTTGAGGGTTCTGCGCAGTATCTTGGCTGTGCCAAGGACTGCACATTTCTGGACTGAGATGTCTGATGTTGTTCCTGGGATCTGTTGTAGCCATTGGTCCAGTTTGGGGGTGACTGCCCCGAGGGCCCCGATGACCACAGGCACCACTGTGGTCTTCACCTTCCAGGCCCTCTCCAGTTCCTCCCTGAGGCCCTGGTATTTCTCTAGTTTCTCGTGCTCCTTTTTCCTGATGTTGCAGTCGCTTGGTATTGCTACATCTACCACAACGGCTTTCCTCTGTTGTTTATCCACTACGACAATGTCTGGTTGGTTCGCCATTACCATTTTGTCTGTCTGGATCTGGAAGTCCCACAGGATCTTAGCTCTGGCGTTCTCCGCCACCTTTGGGGGTGTTTCCCACTTTGATCCCGGGGTTTCCAGTCCATATTCTGCACAGATGTTTCTGTACACTATGCCTGCAACTTGGTTATGTCGTTCCATGTACGCTTTCCCTGCCAGTATCTTGCACCCTGCTGTTATGTGCTGGACTGTCTCAGGGGCCTCCTTGCACAACCTACACCTTGGGTCTTGTCTGGTGTGGTATATCTGGGCCTCTATTGCTCTGGTGTTTAGGGCCTGTTCCTGGGCGGCCAGGATGAGGGCCTCTGTGCTGTCCTTGAGTCCAGCTTTTTCCAGCCATTGGTAGGATTTACTGATATCAGCCACTTGGGTTATTTGCTGGTGGTACATATATATATATATATATATATATATATATATATATATATATATATATATATATATATATATATATATATATATATACATATGTTTGTGTGTGTGTGTTTTCATGTTTTCCAGCCGATGAGTTCTAGCTTAAGAGATTCAGCAGCTGAGATTGAGTCCAAATCCGATGTGAGGTTCATCCTGGGCAGTGAATCCGTCTCTCCTTATTTTCCCATTTCTTCCTCACATCGTGTCTTTAGGAAACCTTCAAAACACAAACGGGAGATTTGGGAGCCATCTTACTTTTGACAGAGTGAAATGACATAGTCTTTGCCATCTGTATAAACTTTGCTGGTGAATGTTATGACATGTAATATAATAATGTATTTATAATCATATATATTGTATTGTTTTATTTCTAAGGTAGGTTCTTGTGTCAGATAATCTAAATCAACATTAGGGAATATTTTAAACTTTTAAAATCTGGGTTAGCCTTCATAGCGGGGCTGAACCCCGGTGTTACACCGTTAGCACTATAGCTAATATTAGCTGGCATTTTGCCTGTGGATATAAATACAGTTTACTAATATACTAATCACAAAAAATAAACGGTAATATGTCCATCTTACTTGTGAAACGTTATCCCCTATATCTGACGTCGATATGAACACAATGTCCCTGAGCGCTGAGGCTTCTGCTGTTTTGGTTTAGCCAAGTAGGAGGGACGACCGTTCCAAGATGGCCGCCATGTTTCCTGTGCCAGAGCAGCCAATGGGGGGTCTACTCTTCTATTATGTCTATGGGGTTTTCACTTCATCAGATCATGGCTTGTTTTTGGACTTCCTCCAGTGACAGGAAGTCTCTGTTTCCATAGTTACATCCGATGTTACTACTTTGCTGTGAAGACGCTGATCACCATCGGAGGACTGCCGGACCCCACCACCGTCTTTGAGATCTGCTTCCAGCTCATCAACTACTTTGTGGGCGTGTTTGCATTCTCCATCATGATCGGCCAGGTTGGTGTGTTCCGGGTTCTGGTTCTGGTTCTGGTTCTGGCGGACGGACTCACCTTTTGGTTCCTGTGTCTCAGATGAGGGATGTGGTGGGAGCAGCGACTGCAGGAGAGAACTACTACCGGGCCTGCATGGACAGCACCGTCAAGTACATGAACTCCTACAGCATTCCCCGGGAAGTCCAGAACCGGATCAAGACTTGGTACGACTACACCTGGAAGAGCCAGGGCATGCTGGGTAAGCAGCTGGGATCCAGAGCTGGTTCTGGTTCCCTGAGTGGTGAGCGGAAACTGGGAGTTATGGACGTCCAGTATCTGGACATGATGGAAAACAGAAACGTCTGGAAGGATAGTGTGAATGAACGCAGTGTTCCTGAATGGCTCATGATGCGTTTGTGGCTCCTGTGTTCAGATGAACAGGAACTCCTGATTCAACTTCCTGCTAAGATGAGGATGGACATCGCCGTAGACGTCAACTACACCATCGTCAGCAAAGTGGCCCTGTTTCAGGTCAGAACCTCAGAACGACCCGAAGAACCGCGGCACCGACAAACAACGACCCACCGCAATGTGTGTGTGTTGCAGGGCTGCGACAGGCAGATGGTGTTCGACCTGCTGACCAGGCTGAAGTCTGTCGTTTACCTGCCGGGAGACTTCGTGTGTAAAAAGGTGAGGCTGCATGTTTCAGGAGCTATGGGGCCGCAGGTGGCATTACGGGGCCGCAGGCGGCGCTACGGGGCCACAGGCGGAGCTGAGGAGCCGCAGGCGGAGCTACGGGGCCGCAGGCAGTGCTACGGGGCCGCAGGCGGCGCTACGGGGCCACAGGCGGAGCTGAGGAGCCGCAGGCGGCGTTACGGGGCCGCAGGCGGCGCTACGGGGCCACAGGCGGAGCTGAGGAGCCGCAGGTGGCATTACGGGGCCGCAGGCGGCGCTACGGGGCCACAGGCGGAGCTGAGGAGCCGCAGGCGGAGCTACGGGGCCGCAGGCGGTGCTACGGGGCCGCAGGCGGCGCTACGGGGCCACAGGCGGAGCTGAGGAGCCGCAGGCGGCGTTACGGGGCCGCAGGCGGCGCTACGGGGCCGCAGGCAGAGCTGAGGAGCCGCAGGCGGAGCTACGGGGCCACAGGCGGCGCTGAGGAGCCGCAGGCGGCGCTGAGGAGCCGCAGGCAGAGCTACGGGGCCGCAGGCGGCGCTACGGGGCCGCAGGCGGCGCTACGGGGCCGCAGGCGGAGCTGAGGAGCCGCAGGCGGTGCTACGGGGCCGCAGGCGGCGCTACGGGGCCGCAGGCGGCGCTACGGGGCCGCAGGCGGCGCTGAGGAGCCGCAGGCGGAGCTACGGGGCCGCAGGCGGCGCTACGGGGCCGCAGGCGGCGCTGAGGAGCCGCAGGCGGAGCTACGGGGCCGCAGGTGGCGCTACGGGGCCGCAGGCGGCGCTGAGGAGCCGCAGGCGGAGCTACGGGGCCGCAGGCGGCGCTACGGGGCCGCAGGCGGTGCTGAGGAGCTGCTGTGTGTTGCAGGGGGAGATCGGACGGGAGATGTACATCATCAAGCAGGGGGAGGTCCAGGTGGTGGGCGGGCCGGACCTGGAGACTGTGTTCGTCACCATCAGAGCTGGTTCCGTGTTCGGAGAGATCAGGTCAGAACATGCAGCCACATGAGAAGCGGAACCGGTCCAAATTCAGTAAAGACCGACTGAAACCTTTAGATCTACTGGAGATCAACGAGATAAAACTGGATCAGAACCAGTAGCTCTGGCGCCCCCTTCAGGAAAACCTCTAAGATTTTACTCAACCAGCAAAGTGATGATTGTGAAGGTTTTCCCCTGACAGCTGTCCCTCTCTCTGATTGGTCAGCCTGCTGGCGGGGGGCGGAGGGAACCGGCGCACCGCCAACGTGAAGGCGCACGGCTTCGCCAACCTGTTCATCCTGGACAAGAAGGACCTGGCAGAGATCCTGGTCCACTACCCCGAGTCCCAGAAGCTGCTGCGCAAGAAGGCCAAGTAAGACCCGCACCGGACCGGAACCAGACCGGACCGAACTGGACTGGACCAGAACCCGACCTGTGACTGGTTCAGCTGATACTTTGCTGCTTTATTTCCTGTTTTTCACAAATGAAAAGTTTCCGCCAGCCGTTCCTGTTCTGGAAACTTCTGAAAATCAAGTTTCCAGATTTGAAACCTTTCAGCTCCACTGAGACGCTGAGATCAAATCAGGATCTACGTTTTCTGCAGATTTTGTCTGATTTCAGTTCTGTAACCAGGAGGTGGCGCTGTTTGGTGAACAAAGTGCTGCAGTTTGTCCAGACTTCCCTCTGATTGGTGCGTCAGGACACCGCTCTCAGGAACATCAGAATCGATCCTGAAGTTTTATGGATTTCTTTAAATCCTTCCTGAAAACAGAACCATGACCCGGTCAAAGGTCATAGGGGTCTGGTGATGTCATAACACATCATCACTCCTATGTCAGTGCACTTCCTGTTCCTGTCTCAGGAAGCTGTTCAATGATTTGATTAGGCCGGTTTGGAGGTTCATTGCTGAAGGTTCTGGGAGCCAGTCTGATCCGGGTCAGAACCAGCAGGTCCTGGACTCTGGACATCTCAGTTGTCTCTCCTTCCTCTGTCCTCAGCAGGATTACTGTAATCAGATCAGGCTCTGGTTCTGACCGGGTCACAGCGGGTCACATGACCAGCAGGATCTGCTCTGGTTCTGCCGGTCAGACGCTGCAGCTGCCTGTCTGTCTGTCTGTCTGTCTGCAGGACGATGCTGACCAAAGACAAGAAGCCGGAGGAGAAGGAGACGCGCAAGGAGGTGGCCGAGGTCATCCCCCCCCGACCCGACACCCCCAAACTGTTCAAGGCCGCCCTGAAGGTCACGGAGCGCGCCGGCATCGAGGGAACATTCGCCAAGATGAAGAAGGTTTACCAACCGGCTGAGGGCCAAACGGAGGTAGGGAGGGAAGGATGGAGGGAGGAAGAAAACGAGGGAGGGAAGGAGGTAGAGAAGGAAGGAAGTAAAGGGGCTAGGCAAAGTAGAGAGGGAGGGAAGGAGGTAGAAAATCAAGGAAGGGAGGTAGGAAAGGAAACAAGGATGTTCCTGTCAGCTCTGAGGGTTTTGATGAAATAAAACAGCAGAAAGCCATCCTCCATCTTTGTTTTCTCAGGCTCCGCCCCCCATCTCTCCGGTGCCGCCCCCTTCTCCAATGCACCGCCGCTCTCCAGTCCCGCGCTCGGCTCTGGAGGACAGGGACGAGTCGGTGGCAGAGACGGCGGACAGCTCCGTCATCATCAGGATGACGCCACGGCAGGAAGGGGAGGAGCTTCTGACGGTGGAGGTGTTGGAGGAAGGAGCAAAGAGGGAGGAGGAGGAGGGATGAGGAAGCTGCAGTACCGCCTTCGGCCACATGGGTAGCTAACGGCGGTCAGAGGGGGCGCTGTTTCCCCAGGAGAGGAAACGTCGAAATTACAGACTCAGTTTCCCAGAGTTCATAGCTTTTGTTCTGCAGTCTGCCTCTGAACTGAAGCTTTTAGATGCTTTTATTAGCGAGGATGAGGAGCGGGCGATGAAGAGTAAATGATGAAGAGCAGCGTTGCTTCTGAATCGATGACGATGGACTGAAAGATCTGCGGCTCCAACACAGACAACAATCATCCTGAAAATGTTTTCTAGTTTTATTTTCCTCAGAAATATATTTTTAAAATGTGTCTGACTCTCTGAGGGTGCACTTACTTACTTACTATAATTAACTCAGTCAAAGGCCTGTTGACAGGAGCAAACGAGCTGCAAACACATGAATGAACTCCCAAACAAAACAAAACGCTGCAACCATGGGAATTAGAAACAAAATGGAAAATTCTGCTAAAAGTAAAAGCAGCAGAAAAAATAAAAAAAACTGCAACCTGGTTCCACCAAACAGAGTCCTCCAGGGCACTAGGGGGAGTCACATAGGAACTGGAGGAAGAAAGAAACAGGCGCGCTAAACTTCATGTCATTTACAACAGCAGCATATCCACAATATTACCGACTGCAGACTCCCCCTGGTGGCCTGGATGACCTCTGTAGCGTCAGGGTTAAGTGTTTTATGCTTCCTGTCTTTTGACATTTACTGAATTTCCCCTTTGCATCAATTTCCTGCATTTGCAAATTTTTTATTTTCTGTTTAATGGTTGCAACGTTTACACCAGCTCTGTTCAGTCCGCTTTAATCCAGCTCCGGTCCATTTGTCTACAAACTTTGGTTTGTTTTCAGAATGTTAAACTGTTATTGACCTCTGACCTCTGGTCCTCCAGACCTCAGTCTGGGTTTGGTTGAAGTGAACTCTGGTTCAGTTTGAATGTGAACGCCAAGCGGACCGGAGACCGCTCCAAAAGCAGGACGTGGACTACAGCATACGGCATTCTGGGTAAATACAACGAAAGCTAACGTGCTAGCCTAGTGCTAGCAGCAGAAATGGCTCCTGATCTTCAGCCAAAGACTAAACAGAAATCCTCCAACGCTAAAATCTGACGCCTCCATCTTGTTTCCATCTGGTGAAGAAGGAAGTTGCTCTCAGCGTCTTCAGAGGTTTTTGTGTCGTTTCCTTCAGTGGTTCTTGGTGCAGCGCCCCCACAGGCCAGGAGGGGAACAGAAATGTGTTTGCATGTCGTTCGCAGCCTGCAGGCCACCATACTTCATCCTGAGCCGACAGGAAAAGCAACACAGTGTGTTTCTAACATCCCATTTAAAGTGTTTTCTTCCAACCTATAGGGGACGCTACAGCAGACCTTGTGTCTCCATCCGTCCGATGTGGATATGTTGAATATTTCCTGTTATAAAATATTGGACTGGAGCTCAGAGTTCCTAACAGAACCTCCCTGAGCGGTCAGCGGGGTCAGAGGGTGTGAAAACGTTCTGTAGGAGCAGATCACGTGGTTTCTGCAGGATCCTGCTGATGTGAGGCGCAGGAAACAGGAAGGGCTGTTCCGGCCGGAGCGGCACAGGAAACCCGGAGCCAGAGGAGGAGATTGACGCCGATGTGGCAGGAAGCTGCTGATCCGCCTGAGCCCAAAGGATCTACTCAAAACTTCAACATGTCTCCCAACGTTGGGCTCTAACCCCATCATGTTCCTGCTGTTTCCCAACGTTGGGACTGTTTTCCAGCTGAGTCGGCAATAAAAGCCAGGCTGTGTGTCGTTAATAAACCGTTCCTTCAGCAGCTCTCTGGGTGCCAGACTGGGAAGACAGGAAATGACGTCAGAGGTCCGATGCAGTGCCTCAAATCACTGATGTGTTTGAGGCTGTAGGTCCAGGAGGGGGCGCTGTTTGTCCCTCTTTAGGATAAATGTGGATGGTTTTTCATTGAACTCGGTTTCCCAGAGTTCATCTGCGCAGGACCGACTCATCTCAACTCTGGGAGCCGTTTGTAAAATTATACAGAAAGAATGAAAAGCAATAATTTGGTTTGTTCAGCCACAGAGACAAAGGTGTTCATTTTCAGTCATATTATTATATTTACCAAATTATTCATACGTTTATAAATGTCAGTTCCAAACTAAAGGTTTAATTCACAAGCTAAATATTTAGCTTTCAAAGTATATATTTAGTTAGCACGCTAACTAAATATTTAGCTTGTAAAATAAATATGTAGCTTCCTAACTAAATATTTAATCTTTTAATAACATTTTAATTTTTCAACTCATTTATGAATGTAGAAATATTATGGTGAAAAATTGACTGAAAAATGAACAGACATATTTTCTCTGTGACTAAATAAACCAAATTATTGTTTTTCATTTAACAATCGGTTCAGGAGCCCAACTGGATCTGATCTGAACCGTTCAGAACCCAGAACACTTCCCAGAGCTGATGAATCACAGAAATACTCTGATTACTCTGCAGTAATACTCTGATTAATTGCCAAATTATTCTACAAAATAATTATATTGACATTCAGATTAATCTACAGAAATACTCATTTTAATACTCAGATCATTCTGAAAAATATTCAAAGTAATCTGATTAATATTCATTAGTCTTCAGAAACTCATCTTAATATTTAAATTACTTAGCAGAAAAATTAATTACTCTGATTAATTTCCGCTCAGCTGATGGTGGAACTGTAGAGGAAGCTGAGCAGCAGCACGGACAGACGGTTCGGTTGGTTCTGTCCGCTGGACCGAGCTGCAGCTGACTGGATCAGAACACACTCAGCTGAAGGGGGCGGGGCCTTCAGCTGATCGTCTCTTCCATCCTGGATTATTGACGTTTCTGGAAGTTTCAGCTCGGCGTCCTGCGGGATAAACATTCCCACAGAGTTCTGGGTCTGCTGGTTCCGATTCTGCTCTCTGGGTTTTTACCTCCGAACCTTTAGACACGTTTCAGTTTCTGCCCTGAACGATTCATCTGACCGGCTCTCATCTTGCTTTTAAGGTTTTATTTCATTTAAATGTTTTATTTTGAAGCTTCTGTTTGTCACGTGACCCCCAGCTGCGGCCCGCCCTCTTTCCTATAAAAGTCCCGCTCACTCACACGTCCGACCGTCTGTGAAGGCAGCACCGGCAGAGCCACAGCTGAGCGGCGTAGCCCCGCAAACACCCGCAGACTGAGCGTGTTTCTGCGGGAGCGTTCTTCCCGACTGCGGCGCGGCCTGCGGGAGGAAGAGGAGGAGGAGGAGGTAAGCGGACACTTAACAGTTTGTGGTTCCGCTGCTGGTTCTGTGGGTCCTGCAGGGTGTGTTCGGCTCCATTCGGCTCCATTCGGCTCCGTTCGGTTCTTTTCACGCGGCTCCAGCAGCTTCCATCGCCTCGCGCTTCTTTCATCCCGGACAAAAGCTGCGCGCGCGGCCTCACCTGCCCAGCTGGGGACCCTCCACGTGGTGGTTACCATGGCGACGGCGAGCTGTCAGCGCAGTCCGGTTCGGAACGGTCCAACAGACAGAGCTCGCCTCTAATCAGAACCAGAACGTTCTTTAGCGAGCCGAACATGAAGGAGGAACGGGTCCAATCGGAACCAGCTGCTGCTGAAAGAACCGGCTCCAGCACACCAAAGGTTCTGATCCCGAACTGTTCTGGGTTCGGTTCTGGTCTGAAGCAAACCTTTATGAAGTTTCACTTACAAGTTTGGACCGGACCCAGCAGCAGATGGTTCTGTCGGTCCAAACTGGAGGTTCTGTTGGTTTGTTTCTCTGTTCCCCTTGATGCGGTTCTGGTTCGGATCAGCTTTAACCTGCTGACTGTATTGATTCTGATGGATCAATAATTAATTCATAAATATTTTCTCTGTTGCCTCTTTATTTCATTTCTGTTAGTTTCTGTTTATTTGATCATTTTCCATAGAAATATTCCTGCTACTGGGAACACTGGGAACACTGGGAAGACTGTTTTAAATGACTGGAAGGATCAGAGGAAGTTTTTCTTTTCTGATGAACGAACTGAATGAAAAACGCTTTGACTGGTTCTGTTGGGTCTCTGCGGTTCTGTTGGACCCGTGCAGGACTGTTTCTGTCCTGGACAGACTCTGATGTTGGACATGTTTACAGTCTTAAAGGGCCAGCAGCATTTCTCTCAGCCTCTCATCAGCCTTTCAGCTTCCAGGCTGTTTATTGATTATTGGTTTTTTATTGTTTGACTTTTTAAAGACTTTGTAGTTTGTATTTATACGTTAATGTCTTCCAATAACGTATAAATACCTTGTGATATTTTCAACTTTCCTGTTGATGTTAAACATTTTTAAACTCAAACATGGCTGCCCAATAGCGCCCCCTACCACCAGGCTCAGCAGCTTTTCTGGGGGAAACTGAGCCACTTTCATGTGTAATAAACTTTTTTCATCTTTCCATCATGTTTTAATGTTTTAAATTAGATCTTCATGGAGACAGAAAACTGGGCTGTTGGGTTTAAAGCATCATGGTGGAGGTCAGAGGTCAGGAGGCCATTATCTGGCCCGAGGTGTCTGGACTTTCCTGTAATCTTCTAGACGTTCAGCTAACTGGTCACACTGGTACTCGGTCACCTGCCTGAGGGAACCAGCAACATGCTCAAACTGGAGGATTATCGGGATTTAGTTTCCATCTTGTTGCTGTTTGTGTTTCTTAAGCGGTTGGTCATGTGACGTCTGGTTGGTCATGTGACGTCTGGTTGGTCATGTGATGCAGCACAGGATTGTGGGTGGAGAGCCGATGTCAGATTCTGGTCGTTTTATCAACATGTTGAAACTGTAGAAAGTGTGTTATCGGCCATGGCAGCAAAATTAATATCTGAGATTCAGTGGTATGGAGGCTAATGCATTAATGGTGGCGCTAATTTTTAAAGTTAGCGTTTTTGCTAACTTTAAAAACATTTAGTGCTATTAGCTTCCCCTGAATGAATTATTCCTGATCAATTCTGGAGCACTAATTTTCTTTTCTATTTAAAGAAAATTAAATGTTAACGTTTTTGGTCTTCATGTAGCTAGTCGTTTAGATTCATGCTTTTATTTTGAAGTATGTTTAGGCAGCAGTTTGGTTTCCTGCCCTCTCATGCCAGTAAATACTTAGTGTAATGCTTTAGCGTTGGTGGAATGAATGTTTATGATTAATGCTTTAGCATTAGCTTCTGCTAAATATGATGCTGTGTTGCGCTTCAGTGGACCTGCTGTTTGATTGGTGATTATTGTTAGCATAGCTAACCTTTTAGCCAGTGGTGATGCTATGATTGATATCGGCCCAGATTTTCTGATCCTGCTTCCCTGACGCAGACCAGCAGGTGTGACCTGGTGGTGCCAACTTCAGTCTGGGCCCGTTTGGGCCTGGTACTGTTTCGGCCGGGCTCCAGCTGTTTGTTGTTGGGTTCTGTGGTGCCGCTGAGGTCCAGATGTTTGGGATTGGCATGTTCTGTTGGCGTGTGTGTAGTTTATGTTGAAGCGGATCCAGAGCAGCTTGGTGTTCTGCTCCATCATCGGTTCTTATGTAATGTGGGTTCTGGTTCTGTTTGCTAACAGAACCCAGTATCAGCAGATGAGTTGCAGACCCGTCCAGCTGGACGAGGAGTGACGAGGAGTCGGGAAATGACCTTCTGGACTTTATGCCAGCTGATGAGGCGTTCAGATCCATTCTGCCCGGTTCTTCAGTGTTTTTGCTCTGAGGCGTTCAGGGGCTTCAGGAATCCTCAGTGCTGTTAGAGCTGTGGTGTGTTTGAGGAGCAGCAGAGATCTGGTCTGGGCCGGTCCAGATGTGTGCGGCCTCAGGGCGTGTCGCCCGCTGCAGCTATAAATAACCGCGGCTGCAGCCACATCACAGGAAGCCCAGCAGCCTCTACAGACTCGGAGCAGGCCGGAGGAAAAAGTGACGGCTGGATTTGTTTAGAACTCCAACCGCATCTTCTGAAGCTGTGGAACTGGTTGTTCTGTCACATTACTGGGAAATCAAAGCTAACTGGTTCACAGATGAAGAAACTGGGATCACGAAGGGAAAAGTATCAAACACTAAGAAAAGTCATAGAAAGCCAAGAAATCACCTGAAATCTTGTCAGATTTTAGAAACCTCTACTGTTCTGTGCTAACAGCGGTGTTAGCACTGTGCTAACTCCGCTATTAGCACGGCCCACCCTCTGGCCCACGGGTGTTAGCATGGAACCAGCACTAAAAAGAGTTTTAATAAATTCTGTAATCTACGGATTGATTAGCTTTGATTTCTGAATATTGGTGGATTATTTGCAAGAACAGATCAGGTTCTGCTGCTCCGTTTCTCAGGAAAAAGTTTGACTTTGTAATTTTTCTGCGCTGACTTGATGTTGGGAAAGTGAATCATTTCTGTTCAATGAAACCAGATGAACTGAACCAAACGGTTTGAGACGCAGAAACATGAAGCTCCACTGAAACGATTTGCTGTTTTTCTACAGAAACCTGGAGCCCAATCAGCCAAACCAGTCAACTGAAAAGTGTGGCCTGCATTTACATTAAACACCCCTGAGAAATCTGCAGAGCCTCCACATCAACGTCCTGACAGACCCTCAGGTCTGAACTTGGACTAGGCCATGCTCTGATCTAACCCATCCCATAATATCTCCAGCTGGTTGTCCTGCTGGAAGATGAACTTTGACCCCAATCTCAGGGCTGCATCTTCCCACAGCATGATGCTGCCAGCACCGTGTGATGTGTAGTTAAGGTCGGCCTCCTGATCAGAGGTCTGCAGTGTTTACTTCCTGCTTTTTGCTAGCTGCTAATAGCTGCATTCTATCTGCCAGTTCAGTGACTCCTGAACCTGAACTGGGTCATTTGGGTTAGTCAAAGTAAAGAGGCTAATTAGAGATGAACGTCACACTTTAAGGTTTTTATTAGCAGGAATCCATTTCCTTCCACTTCCTGCTGATTTACCACGGAAAATCCCCAAAATAAAAGTCTGTTTGGAGCTGGACGGAGGGGGTGTGAATACTTTCTTTGTTTTGGGATTTGATGAGAAAGCTGCTCTCTGATTGGCTGCAGGCCGAACTGGAACATTTGGTCCAGACGGCAGCCAATCAGAGGAAATGAGATTAGCAGCGAACTAATAAGAGTCACGGTCTCCCAGTTTGGACGGTTCTGGTAGAATCTGACCCGGTTGAAAGGTTCGGCTGTCAGGAACACCGTGGGGGCGTTCAGATCTGGTGGGCGGTTTCTGCAGGGTTCTGGAGCTGGGTCGGGTTCTGAGTAGAGGAAAGTTTACCCAGACATGCTGGACCGTCACCATGGCAACTGATGCAGATTAGGGAACCAGTGCCGAACCAGTAGAACCGGGCAGGTCGTCATGGGTCTGCACGGATTCAGCAGAGTAAAAGTTCTGATCAGGGATCTGTTTCTCTGAGTGACCAGCAGGGGGAGCCAGAGAGCCACGCAGGAAGCAGCTGCAGGCGGCCCGGTTCTGATGTCTGGTTCTGGTGGGTCTGATGTCTGGTTCTGGTTCTGGTGGGTCTGATGTCTGATTTCTGGTTCTGATGGGTCTGATGTTTGGTTCTGGTGGGTCAGATGTCTGGTTCTGGTGGGTCAGATGTCTGGTTCTGGTTCTGATGGGTCTGATGTCTGGTTCTGGTGGGTCTGATGTCTGGTTCTGGTGGGTCAGATGTCTGGTTCTGGTTCTGGTGGGTCTGATGTCTGGTTCTGGTGGGTCTGATGTCTGGTTCTGGTTCTGATGGGTCTGATTTCTGGTTCTGGTGGGTCAGATGTCTGGTTCTGGTGGGTCTGATGTCTGGTTCTGGTGGGTCTGATGTCTGATGTCTGGTTCTGGTGGGTCTGATGTCTGGTTCTGGTTCTGATGGGTCTGATTTCTGGTTCTGGTGGGTCTGATGTTTGGTTCTGGTTCTGATGGGAAGTTTCAACCAGAACACCGATCGGATCTGAAGGTTCTGATTGGCGGCCCGGTTCTGGTACCTCAGGGTTTACTGATCTGCTAATCACCATGGTAACGGCTGGAGGAACCTCAGAGTTCTGATAGTTTGGACTTTGGGTCTATTCAGAACCAGAACCGGGTTCTGAACAGACCCACAGAACCGGGTCAGATCATTTCAGTTATTGATCCATAATTTAAAGAGTTCCTTCAGAACCGGTTCCGCTCAGATTGGACCCGACTTTAATTTATTATTATTTTTAATGGTTTTCCAGAACCAGAACCGGGTCTGCTGATAGTTTTAATGTTACAAAACTCTGGGTTCAGGTTCTGTCCGGGTTCTACTTTGGTCCGAATCAGGTTCTGTTGTGTAACCGGGTCAGAGGAGTGGTTCTGGTTTTATAACCAGATTAAATTCCGAGCAGGTTAATGTGTAACCGGGTTCTGGTTGGGAAGTGGATCAGAACCAGCTGCTGGTTAAAGCCTGAACTCTGCTCATGTCTGATCGCTCGGGTTCTCCAGAACCAGAGCCGGTCCAGAACCTGGGCCGGCTCTGGGTCGGGTCTGAGACCTGACCCGCCATTTGTTCCTGTGGGCCCGGTTCTGTTTCTGGTCCACTTCAGAGCGGGTTGGCGCCAAGGTTCTACTCGGCCAATCAGAACCCAGAGCATGGATCAGAACCAGCTGAAAAAGGTTCTGATGGTCTGTAGAGACCGGACTGAGCAGCCTGATCGGTTCTGACCCGATCTGACCCGTTCCCAGTGATTCATCAGAGCATTACGCGAGCGGCGCCGGCGCGGCCCGGTTCATCTGCTGCAGCAGATGGTCCCGGGTCGGGGAGGGGAGAGGAGCATTTAATCCGGTCAGAGGTTCTGGTTCCACTCAGCAGAACCGCTCGGCGCCAGAACAGAACTGAGCTCCAGCTGCAGAATCTACAGAACCTCCGTCTACAGAACCGGTTCCATCTCTGAGGAATGTTTAGCTGGAACCAAATATTGGACCGATTCTGAACTGCTGGATCCATTTGGATCAGAACTGGTTCTGAATTGCAGAGGTGTAGAGTTTCTGCCACCTGAAACTGCTGGTTCTGGTTCTGGTTACCTGCAGCAAGGACAAGGTCCGACTGTCTTATCAATTCTGGAGAACCGCTGCGTCAGTCAGGGCGGGTCCGGGTCAAAGGTCAAACAGATGGAGCAGGTGAGCTGGAGCTCAGAACCCGGTCGGGTCCGGTGGATGCAGCAGCTGGATCCAAACAGAACCGCCTGTTTCTGATCCAGACCAGACGGAACCGGGCCGGCAGACATGTATGTCCTGTGCACCCTGGCCGTCCTCACGTTCCACAGCCTTCTCAGGAAGTGGGTCAGTACTGGGCCGGACAGAACCTCTCAGGCTGCAGGGATGGAAAAGAAGGTTCTCGAGGTTCTGGAGGATGGAGTCGGGTTGGCGGGCCGAGGGAGGACCGGAGGGACGGAGATGCTGTCCTCCAACAGGAGACGGGTCCAGGTGAGGAGCAGAACCGGGCCGGGGATGAAACCGGAGCAGTTTAAGGTTCTGGTTCTGATTGGAGAATAAATGTTTGCATTGAAATCATCAGTAGTTAGTAGGTGCAGCTAGCCAGGAAGTTAGCTTCACAAGCTAGCTTCTATTCGCCTAACGAGAGTCTTCATATCAAAATTTAGCAGAAGCTAATGCTAAATCAAAGCTAAACATAAAAGAAAAACTTACCGGAGGCTAACGCTAACCATTAAGACTCAGTTTCTGATTTTGTTGCGAATTATTACTTTTAAGTTGTAAGAAGAGAATGACCAAAACCAAAACCAAAATGTCACATCAAGTTTGTTCAAAACTGAAAATGACTTGAACATTTTATAGCAACAATTGTTTAAAGGGCTCAAAAACATGGAAAATTATCAGTCATCCAGAGAATCAAGTTGCTGATGGGAAACATTAAAAACACATTTGTTATATGAATAAAAACATAGCATCGGCTAATGCTAACTAGTATTAACTAATGCTAATGCTAGTTTCCACAATGGAAAGATTTTCCCTGCAATAAGCTGCACTACAGCTCAGACTGGAACAGAACCATTAAAACGGGTCACTTCCTGGCTGTTTCCATGGAAACGAAACACAAAAATAACAGTAAGGAGAATCTTTGGTTTATACATGGATTTTGGTGGACCAGAGCGTTTCAGTGATGTCACTTCCTGTCAGCTTACCTCTCGGCCCAGATGTTGGTCCTTTGGTTTCATAGTCATCATCATGATGAAGATGATCTGCAGTCTGACCTCCAGCTATGCTAGCTAAATATTAGCTAGGCTAATATTAGCTAGCATAAATATTTATCTTTAAACTAAATATTTAGGTTGAAGCTGAAGATTTGTAGAAGTCTAGCTTCAACCTAAATATATTACTTGCTAACTGCTGTAGTTTGCTAACTAGTTAGTGAGCAGAAAACATGCATAAAAGTTTTCAATAACAGAAACTAGACGAAGCTGTTCTTCAAACTAACGAGCAGAAGCTGCTTCCCGTGACGTCACGGAGCCAGATCAGCCAATCAGCGGTGCAGCAGGTGGGGGAGGGGCCGCTCCGCTGAAATATTAATCCGTCTGTGAAGGAGGGGCTTCTGGGGGTGTGACGCTGCTCTGCTGTTGCTAGGGAAACGGAGGAAGGAAGCAGAGAGAGAGAGAGATGGTGTGTGTGTGTGTGTGTGTGTGTGTGTGTGTGTGTGTGTGTGTGTGTGTGTGAGAGAGAGAGAGAGAGCCTGCTGCCGTTTGTCGCCATGAAGCTGCAGCTCTGAGGAAGATGAAGGGATGAGGAGGAGGCTCCCGGGAGGTAAGGGATGGATGGATGGATGAACGGATGGATGGATGGATGAACGGATGGATGGATGAACGGAGGAGCGGCTGCAGCAGCAGACGTGCAGCTCTGTAACCTGATGCAGCAGCTCCTGTTTCTGCTGCAGAGCGGGCAGCAGCTAGCTAACCAGCTAGCAGCAGGTGGGGGCGGGGCCTCAGAGCGGGCAGCAGCTAGCTAACCAGCTAGCAGCAGGTGGGGGCGGGGCCTCAGCCAGGTATTTTTGTCGCCCTCTTGTCTTTAGGCTGGAAGTCAGACGGAGCTGCTGATCGGTATTGATCGGCTATTGATCTTTCCAGAGGAGGCCGATGCTTCCAGCCTGACCCATCGACCTCTGACCCAACAGGTTCTGGTTCTGTTCAACAGCTGGACCGGGTCAGTTCTGAATGAATATGGCTGTGGTTCTGCTCAGGAAGAGAAAAGTAGTTAATTATTATACTATTGAACTATTATAATACATAATACAGTAATACAGTATATCCCCACTTTCATAAAATAATGGCGATTTTTTTGCCAAAATAGATTTTTAATTTTTTTGCCTGAGGCCATCGTTTTAGGAAAAATTACAAAATATATTAGACCCTAAACAAAATAATTTAAATCATAAAAAAATAGTTTAGTTTTCACAGCTAATAATTTATTTTGACCCAAACAGATTGGATCGTTTTCATTTGTGAAACATATTTAACGTTTTCAAGATTTGTCCACAAATAGTAAAATAAATGGCTGGTTTTGTCTCTGTAGCCCAGAAATCACTGCTGCTGGTTCTGATCCGGTTCTGCTGCTGGTTCTGATCGTAGTATCAGTAGTTTTAATGGCGGCGTTGTTTTGGGATGAGAACTGGTTTTTACAGAGGTCAGTGAACGCAGCGCGGTCTCTGTTCCTCTTAAATAAAATTATTTAAATATTAAACTCTTTATTTGTGTTTCGCTCCACATTGACCGGTTCTCTGTTGCCATGGTAACAGGAGTTTCACCTGTGTCTGTTCTGTCTGAACCTGTGTGGTTTTGGGGCGGACCGGTTCTGATCGTTGTTCCTGTTAGGTTAGGGTAGTCAGTCAGACCGACCCATCAGGATGTTCTGATGGCGATCGGACCGAGCCGCAGAAGATTCTGACCCGTGTACCTCCAGGCCAGCGATTGATGGGTTTTTGGCGATCGATATTTTCCTCCGTAGTTTAAGACTCAGTGAGAGTTCTTCCTGCCGGTTCTGACCCGCCCAGCTAATGGACCATCTGCTGCTGGGATTATCAGATTAGCTTCATCCCGATCAGCTGCTGCAGGTCGGTCCGATCGGACCTGCAGCGGATCGATGTTCTGAGTGGATGGCTGGACGGCAGCATGCTGGGCTGGGTGGGAACGCTGATCAATAAGCGCTGGCTGGACCGGCGCCGGTCCGGAAATGGAGCGGAGAGGAAGACTCGCTGTGGAGCGGTAAGGTCTGCTGGAGTTCTGGACAGATGGTACCGGTTAGCAGGTCTGGGGCAGTGAGTCGGTCTGACCTCAGCCCGTCAGAGGGCCGAGGTCCAGTCGGGTCCACGGTACTGGTTCTGGTGAACTCTGTGGTTTGAGGTCTAACTGGGAAGAGTGAAGGCTTGATTAGAAACAAATTGGTGGAACCATTTCTACATCCAGAACCTCCGGTCCGTTTGGAGCCTGGTCCGTTTGGAGCCTGGTCCGTTTGTAACTGCAGGGTGTTTTTTTTTTTTTTTACCCCTCCAGGGGGTATTTTGTGGGCTCTAGTGCCCCTTATACAACAGCAGGCTGACAGGAAACGGTGAGGAGAGGGGAAGACATGCGGAAAACGTCGCCGGGTCCAGGAGTTGAACCCACGACGGCGCGTCGAGGACTCAAGGCCTCCAAACGTGGGTCGCGCTAACCGCTACGCCACCACGGCACGCCAACTGCAGAGTGTTTTGGTTCTCGGGTTCTACCAGCGGTTCTGGTTGGTCCATCGGTTCTGATCAGAGCAGCGGGAAGGTTTTCTAAAATCTGTTGATCTGTTATTGATCTTTTCCAGGTTTTTATCCAAAACTTCAAGGTTTGGGTTGTTGTGTTCAGGACTGAAGGAAATCATTCTGCAGCCACGGTGCTCTTCCTGCCAGCAGGGGGAGCCGTGCTGCAGTCTGCAGATTCCAGATGTTTTAATGTTTGTTCGTTTCCTGGTTCTGCAGCCGGTCCAGCGGTCCAGCGCTCTGCTCGGCCCGGCGGTCATGTTTGGAACCAGACAGAGTTGGGACATCGCTCACGCCCCCTGCCTGCAGGAGCTCTGGAAGAAAGACCTCTCATTGGACGGTGAGTCAGAGGGCGGGGCCTGAAGGCAGCAGCGTGGCTGCATTCCTCCCTGACAGCAGGTGAGTCACACCTGAGCGGCCGAACGGAGGAGGCCCGGGCCTGGCAGGAGGAACAGGTGAGCCGAACGGTTCTGATGGGTTTTCTGTCTCTGGAGGGGAGCGAACACTGGAGCCATTGTTCCAGTCCGAGCTGCACATTCCCAGCTGTGTGTGTGTGTGTGTGTGTGTGTGTGTGTGTGTGTGTGTGTGTGTGTGTGTGTGTGTGTGTGTGTGTGTGTGTGTGTGTGTGTGTGTGTGTGTGTGTGTGTGTGTGTGTGTGTGCGCGTGTGTGTGAGCTTAGAGAGTTTCTGATCCGTTTCCTGTTTCTGTCTGAGAACCAGAACTAATGCTCAACCTTCACACTGATTCCTGTCAAACCGCCTCAGAGGGACCAGTTTGGAACTGGGCTTGGTTCTGGTTCTGGCTCTGCCCCGATCTGCTAGTCAGGCCGTCTGCTCAGGTAGACCCTGCAGTCAGCTGCTCAGTCCCTCAGCCAGACAGGAGGTGGCGCTCTCCAGACAGTCATGGTGTGGAGACCGAACGGCTCATCCTGTGTTGTTGCAGCTCAGTGTGCTATGCTAGTGCAGGCTAGTTGCACTAACATTAAGGTGCTACACTAATATGGTATTTAGCAGAAGCTAATGCTAAAGTTTAAGAAACAGGCAGTAAATCAGCATTTAGAATTTATTTGGAAAATTTAATTTATGGGATGCTAGCTGTGCTAATTGTTTCCAAAATTATCTGAAGCGCTAAACATAAAATTAGCGGATTAGCTAGATTGTGTCCACCGTTGTTCATTAGCATCAAGATTTCAGGTTCCGGCCGGCCAGAGGTCAGAGTTCAGGGAGACTGGAGATGAAGCGAATCGACTCAGTGTGAGGGGGTCAGAGGTCACTAGCTGCTGCTAACTGGGCAGACTGGTTTCCAGCAGAACCAGCAGCTTCTGCTCCAGAACCTGCTGGAAACTGCTGGTTCTGCTGATCAGAGGAACTCTTTGACTCTCCAGTGTTAACTGTGTGTGTGTGTGTGTGTGTGTGTGTGTGTGTGTGTGTGTGTGTGTGTGTGTGTGTGTTGCAGCCAGCTCAGTGGACTTCCTGATGAGTGATGGTGAAGACGACGGCTCCTTCCTGTCTCTGCCTGCCGCCGCCTTCTCACAGCGCCCCCCTCTGACCGCGGAGCTCAACGCCAGCTCGTCCCACCAGCTGCTCATCCAGGTAATCGGTCCAGCAGGGGGCGCCGCTCTGCGAACAGCAGCTGAACGCAGACGGAGCAGGTTCTGATGGGTTCTGTCAGAACGTGTCGGTGTGAGGATGGGTGGAGGTCAGGGGTCAAACCCTGGGCCGAGAGCCACGGAGCGTTGATGATGTTGATCCTCATCCGTCTGATCGGCTGAAAAACGGAAAACTAAAACCAGGAAAACTGATGTTTCCACTGCTGCCTCTAGAGGGCAGCACTTGTCGATAGAACAACTGATTCTTCTGCGAAAACTTTTAAATTCTTCAGCTGATTTGATTCCTGGTTATTGTAGCTCTGCAGCCTGACAGCAACTTGTTTTGACACTTTAGGCCCCGCCCCTTCCGGTCCACCTGTTGAGCCATTTTTGTAGCTTCATAGCAGAGAAGCGATTATCGACTTTAATTAAAGGTGCCACCAGCAGTAGACTCGTCCATCCGGTCTGACATGAAGGAGCCACAAAAGGAATGAACTGGTCTGGAAACAAGGCTCAGCATAGTTAGCCAGTTAGCTAACGCTAACTCCAGGAATGTCACTGGATGGCATTTTTGTCTTCTGATTACATGATCCAAATAGAAACTATTAATGTAATAATGCTATAAAAGTTGCAGTACAGCTAGCACACAGCGCTAACAGAAGGCACAATGCTACTGCTAGCAAAGCAACGGTCAGGATGTGACATCACACAGTGAAGCGATTCCTTTCATTTTAGCTTAGCATTTAGCTTAGCACTTACTGAGTCATCGTTTCCTCAGAAAAAACTGAAGTTAGCAGAGGTCACTGAACCGTCCCACCTCGGAGAGATCTGTCCGTCTCTCTCTCTGTCCGTCTCTCTCCCTGTCCGTCTGTCTGTCTCTCTGTCCGTCTGTCTGCCTCTCTCTCTGTCCAGTGTCTTCCTAACTGTCCTGTTTTCCTCCATGCCGTCTCGTCCTGCAGAGAGTCTCCTGGTCCTGCTGCTGGACGCCTGTCAATGTAAAAACCTTCATCGTTTCTATCTTCATCCTCCTGGTTCTGATCTGCCTCAGTCTCTCTCCGTAGATGACCTTTCACCTCTGACCTCTAGAGCGCAGCGCCCTGTAGAACAGTCACCTGCTGTTGCTGCAGTCTCATCCACCCTGTGTGTGTGTGTGTGTGTGTGTGTGTGTGTGTGTGTGTTCAGACTCTGCAGGACAAGGTGTGTGAGCTTCAGGCCCGTTTCGGCTCGGAGGAGGTTTCCTGCCATCGGACGGGGGGCGGAGCTTGGGTGCAGGGGGAGGAGCCTCTGCTGCCCACAGGTTAAACTGATTTTGATCCCAGACCTGAACCCGGATCTGGATCCAGAACCTTTAGCACTGACCAAACCAATCAGAGCGTAGCCCGATGCCTGCTCCGGTTCTGGTCCGGTCGGTTATGTTCCTGTCTGGTTTTAGGTGTGAAGCCAAATCCGGACCGTTTCAGCCGACCCGAAGAGGAGCAGCTCGTCTCTCGGCTGCACACACAGGTACGTCTGCAGAACCGGGCCCACTGGGGTTCTGTGGTTCCGGTCCAGCTGACCGGCGGTTCTTCCTGCAGGTGGCGGCGCTGGAGCAGAAGCTGCTGGATCGGACTCAGGAGGTGGAGAGACTGCGCTCGGAACTGGTGAGTTCGGTTCTGGACCCGGAGCCACTGAGTCCAGAACCTGCAACTCAAAGTTCTGACCCAAACTTGGGCTCTGTAGAAACCCTGTTGGGATCAGACTCGAACCCGATACCGAGTCAGAACCGAACAGGAAGTTCTCACTGCAGCTTAACGCTTTAATCTCAGCTTCAGACCCACACCGTTCGGTTACCGTGGCAACAAAAGCAGCGGGAGTAACGGGTCCGATCGTCTGGATTAGGTTACGGCATAAAGTCAGATGAGTCTTTATCATGTGATTCATTGATTGATCGGACCGATCATTTCCTTAATCAATTCTATGATTAAGGAAATATTTCATCTTTTATCAGCAGCAGAACTTTAACCTTCACAAATTTAACTAAACGCCAAGATTATAATTTAGTCTAATCTCCCGGCTCTAGTCCTGAGCTGATAAACGGTCCTCTTGGTTAGAAGCTGCTGTAATGTGGCCACCTGTCCTGCAGGGGGCGACAGACCTGGAGAAGCAGCTGGAGCGGCTGCTGGTGGAGAACGAGCGTCTGAAACAGGAGCTGAAGTCACGCAGGAGCTCAGAGCTTCAGCCTGACGCGGCGGCGGACGGCTGCAGCCGCTGCGGCCATGCTCAGGTGAGTCCTCGGGCGCAGCCGCAGCGGGCGCAGCCGCAGCGGGCGAGTCTAACTCCGCCCCTTGCCTGTGCGCCGCAGGAGGCGGAGGCGCTGCGGCGGGAGGCGGCGTCCTGGGAGAGCCGGGCGCGACAGCGGGAGCAGCGGCTGGCCGAGCTGCAGCAGGAGCTGCAGGAGAGCAGCTGTAGGGTGGAGGCGCTGCAGCTGCAGCTGGACGACAGCAGGAGGCGCCGCAGCGACGGAGAGCAGAAACTGCATCTGCGACTGCAGGAGTGTGAGGAAGAGCTGGCCAGACAGGCAGCGGCGCCCCCTAGAGTCAAGGTAAGGAAACGGAGGAGAGAGATGCAGAAATCTGACGGAGCGATCCGCCTCTCTGAGCAGTCACACAGCTGCAGCAGCTGGTGTTGCTGCAGCTGCTGACCCAGCCTCGCGCTCCTCTGCAGGTGGTGACCCAGACGGTGCAGGTGGAGTCGGCGGACTCGCAGAAGGTGCTGGTGGAGCTGCAGGTGAAGAACGGGGCGCTGCAGGAACAGCTGTTGCTGCAGAGGCAGCTGCTGCGGGAGCTGGAGGCGCAGCTCCACGACTCGCAGCGCACCTGCACTCAGCTGCGGACTCAGGTGAGATGCCTCTGCTTCCCGTCCTCTGATTGGCCGTCGTGTCTGGGGCTGGGCGTCTTGCACCGGCCTGACAGCCAATCAGAAGCGTCCAGGTGTTGCAGCTCACCTGTGTTTCTCTACCTGTCCGGCTGCAGCTGTGCCTCTGTGGCCTTTTATCCACGACTGTCAGCAACGCAAAGAGCCGATTGGATCCCGGGTTGTCCAAGGTTGGCCCCGCCCCCTGTGATGTCACAGACCCACCTCCCCCTCAGGCTCCTGAGCTCCCAGATGAATTCAAGCTGCTCAGATTAAACATCCAGGATTTATAATCCAGAGCAAAGAAACTCAAAATAACTTCAGTGATTAAATTAATCAAATGGTTCTTTTTGCTCGTCATGGTTACAATAATCATAATAAAGGAATATAAATTTATTTCCCGTCAGTCAGATTACTGACTTGCTTTTGAATTAGTTTCAGTTTTATTAACTTCTTCTGCTGTTTTTGTTCTTAAAAATGAATCTATATATTTTTGTCAGCTGGAGCTCTGGCCTCTAAACACATAATGTCATTTTTCTGTTTTCTAAAAACTAATATAACATCTCTACGTTATTCCAGTAGTCAGTCAGTGAAATAAAAGGTTAAACTGGTTTGAATGGGAAGCTCTGGACTCTGTTGGATTAGCCAGGCAGCTTCCCAGTAGATCACCCAGTGGCCAAGATTATGGTTAGATAAAATATTTATGTGGGATTAAGATCTACATGTATAATTAACAGTTAGCCTAGCATAGTTAGCCTAGCTTAGCTCAGTGACTTTAAGCAGAGGAAAACTGTGGTCGGCTTCCTGTCTGTGTTTTGTGTCAGTAGTTTGTGTTTTTCTTTAGACGTTTTAACTTCTGCTCAGATTATTTAATGAATCTGTGCATTTTAATCTACTTTAATCTGTTGATTTACCTGTCTAGTTAAACATGTCTGCATGTTTTACTGAGTTTTGGACGTTAACACTAGGAGTACTAGGTTTCTTGGATAATCTGTCCATAGATGTGGAAACGTGTCGGCCATGTTTTATCCTCAGTTCAATGGCGCCATGTTTTAGCGATGCTGAAGGTGATGGAGCGTTCACTGAACTCCGATCTAGAACCGCACAGCATTCTGGGAAATGTAGGCAGAGGAAAGGCTTGAGCCAAGCTATCTGGGTAGCATCAATTAACTCACTCACTTTGGTTACTTAGCAACAACCTGCTGAGTAACTCCCAGCAGTTTCACGTTTGGCCACCGAATCTCACGACGGCCGAAAAACAGAACCCAGGGATCAAACGGCGCTGCGTGTTCCCCCAGATCCACGTCTACGAGGGCGAGATGCAGCGAGCGCAGGGCCAGCTGGAGGCCGACATGCAGAGCCTGGAGGAGGAGAAGAACCGCCTGATCGAGGAGGCCTTCATCCGGGCCGAGAGCGAGATGAAGGCCGTCCACCAGAACCTGGCAGGTGAGACCCGAGGCAGGCTGGGAGGGTGATGATGATGATGATGAAGGTGATGATGATGTGTCCAGGTGTGCGTCTGAACCTGCTCAGCCTGCAGCCGGCCCTGCGAACTTTGACCTCTGACTATAACTGCCTGAAGAAGCAGGTCCAGGATTTCCCCTCAATGCTGGAGAAAGCAATCAGTGAGGCCAAGCAGGAGGTGAGGCCCGGTTCCGCCCTGCCCGGTTCCGCCCGGCCCGACTGACCCGCTGTGTGTCTGCAGATCTGCCAGGTGATCGGCGACGTCAGCAGCACCAACCAGGATCTGCTCAGGAAGTATAAGAGGGAGATGAACCTGAGGAAGAAATGCCACAACGAGCTGGTCCGCCTCAAAGGTCCGACCCGCAGCGGAACCTCCCGGCTCGGTTCTGGTTGCTGCTTCCTACGGCAGGCCCATTTAACATAAAATCTGTGTCCCAGGTAACATCCGGGTGTTCTGCCGGGTCCGACCCGTCAGCCAGGAGGAACTGGACTCGACCGACGCGGGAACGGCGCTGAGCTTCGACTCAGACGACGACGGCGTCCTCTACCTGTCCTCCAGGGGAAAGGTCATGACCTTTGAACTGGACAAGGTCTTCCCTCTGCAGGCCTCGCAGGAGGAGGTGAGCGGCTCCTGAACCGGGCCTCCTGGCTCCTCCTGGTTCTGGTCGCCTACCCGGCGTCTCACCTGTGTCCTGTTCTCTGATTGGTCCTCCAGGTGTTCCAGGAAGTGCAGGCTCTGGTCACTTCCTGTATCGACGGCTTCAACGTCTGCATCTTCGCGTACGGACAGACGGGATCCGGGAAGACCTACACCATGGAGGTAGGGGGCGGAGCCTGGCCCGGCCTCACCTGGCACAGGACCGCCTCCCACTTGTAAGCTCCGCCCCTTTGTGTCCGCAGGGCGTGACCTCTGACCCCGGCATCAACCAGCGCGCGTTGCGCCTGCTGTTCGCTGAGGTGAGGGAGAAAAATCTGGACTGGGAATATCGGATCGTCGTCAACCTGGTGGAGATTTACAACGAGACGCTGCGGTGAGGACCGGACCGGGTCTGGTTCTGGACCTGGTTCTGGACCAGGTTCTGGTTTTGCTTTAGATTTGATGGTTCCCTGCGTGGGTTCTGCTGCCCTGCGCTGCGCCTGCAGGCTCTGACGCTCTGGTTTCCTGCAGCGACCTGCTCAGGCAGAATCCCACAGACAAACTGGACATCAAGCTGAACCCGGACGGCAGCGGACAGCTCTACGTCCCCGGACTGACGGAGATCGCGGTCCAGAGCCCCGAGGACATCAACAGGGTAACCGCTTCCTGTCTGTCCTTTCAGAGTAAAACACCCAGATATCAGAGCAGCGGTTCTGGTTCTGATGGCCTCGTCCCCGTCCCCAGGTGTTTGAGCTGGGCCGGGTGAACCGGGCCACGGCGTGCACCAACCTGAATGAACACAGCTCACGCTCCCACGCGCTGCTCATCATCACCGTGTCTGGGTTCAACACCACGACCGGAACCAGAACACAAGGTCAGGCCGGTTCTGCTTTCTGATTGCCGGCGGTCCGGATCCGTTTATCGGACCTAGGGAAGGCCAGAAAGGCCCAAATTCCCTCCGAGAACCGCGAACAAACATCGTTATGATCCTGCAAGTTCTTTAGCTCCGCCCTCTGCTGCTGTTGGCCAATCAGATTAGAATTTGTGTAACCAATCAGAGACAAGGAAGATTGGATCAGTAAGACCGTTAGTATGGAAAGCAGTTTCAGTCAAAAAAGTAAATACTATTAAATGAAATGCTAACAAATATGTAAGGATATCTTTTACATTCTTAATTACTTCTTGAGGTTTTTAGTTTAGTTTGAATGTAGCGGCTTTGTTAGCATTCGTTCTGATAATTAGGTGTTGAAACGTTTCTGTGATTTTCATCGTTCTGGTTCAGGGAAGCTGAACCTGGTGGACCTGGCTGGTTCGGAGCGGATCGGGAAGTCCGGAGCGGAGGGCAGCCGGCTCCGGGAAGCGCAGTGCATCAACAAGTCGCTGTCGGCGCTGGGTGATGTCATCAGCGCGCTGCGCACTCGACACGCCCACGTCCCCTTCAGGAACTCGCGGCTCACCTACCTGCTGCAGGACTCTCTGAGCGGAGACAGCAAGACCCTGATGATGGTCCAGGTGAGTCCAGAAACCAGAACCCGGCCTCCGCAGTCCCGATCCGCTTCTCACCGCCGCTGTTCCTGCAGGTGTCTCCGTTGCCTGGCAACGTGAGCGAGTCGGTGTGTTCGCTGAAGTTCGCTCAGCGCGTTCGCAGCGTGGAGCTCAACTCTGCCGCTTCGTCCAAGAGACACGAGAACTCGTCCACGTCGTCCTCGCCCACGCACGACAGCCTAGAGGTACGCGCCACACACCGGGCTCCGCCCCCTCAGCACAACAGAACCAGTGAAAAGCTACATGTGCTAATGCTAAAGCACAAAGCAATAGTATTGGATCTGCTAACGCCTTAATTGTTCATCATTAGTGGAACAAATTTTCATCACTAGCATGTTAGCATTAGTGGAATTAATGCTAATAATTAGCGCTATAGCATTAGCAGAACCCAAGCATCAACACTGGTTCTGCTAATACTAATGCACTAATGGTTAGCATTAGCATTGGCCACAGTAGGGTTTCTGTCAGAACATTTCATCTTCAGTTGTTTTTTTCAGTCTAAAGGCAAAACGTCGACACAGACTTTGAACTTTATTCAGCTGAAATAAAGAGCAAAGTAAATTAGCATCCCCTAAAATTAAATTTCTGGATAAATTCTTGAACACAATGTGTGCTAAATGTTTTCAAAGTGTGCTAAAGTGCTAAGCTAAGGCTTATCTCTGCTGCTAGCGGGTTAGCTGCAGGGCATGCTGCGTGCTGCAGCTGATCCTCATAATAAACTCTCTGGTTCTCCAGCTGGACTCTCCCCCCGTCACGCCGGCGCCCCTCCCCATCTCCCGGGCCAGCAGCGCCGGCTCCACGCTGTCCTCGGCCTCCAGGACGCCCAGCGGATCCCGCAGGCGCTCCCAGTCGCAGCTGGCTGCAGGTGCGCAGCACTCTGTTGACCTTTGACCTCCTCGGAATAAAAACGGAGGAATATTTGAAGATGATCTGCATCCTGGTTTTTCAGATTGAATAAAGTTCACTTAAAGAGGCTTTTATTTTGTAGAGTAGCTAAACAGGAAGTCAGGTTCTGACTTTTTCCTGTCAAGTGTTTCTGAGCTTCTTCAGCTTCTTGAATTTATTTTCATCCAACTTTAATAAATGCTCCAGCAGCCTGCAGTGCATTGTGGGAACTGAGCTGTGCCTCCTGGCTGCAGGTCGGAGCGGACCCAGAGACGGAGCGCCTCCGCTGTCCGTCTGCCCCTCTTCCTCTGTTTCCTCATTCTGTGCTCTGATTGGTTGGTTTCCAGACAGAGCCGGCCCGTTGCTAGGAGACGGCGGGCAGGTAGGTGGGGGTCGGCATGGCGACCTCAGCATGGCATGGCCCCCAGTGTTGTCTCCACCCCCCCACCCCCCGCAGCTTGTGTGTGTGCCTGTCAGGCCTTGCGCAGGGCGAACTGAGCCCACGTTGCTGCTGGCGAGATGCATGCTGGGAATGTTTCCGTTTCCTCCGCTGCAGCCAGTCTGATGGAAACCTCCCATAATCTCAGTCCATTCTGAGATAATCTGGAATAAATCTGATACCGTCTAACATTTGGAGCTGTGCGGCGCAGAGGATGCTGGGAGGATTCTGCAGGTGTTTCTGTGGTGGGTGGGGCTCTGATGGCGCCCCCTGCTGGCCGGGAGGAAGGTTCTCCTGCTGCGGGTCGGGTTGTGTTCCGGACTGGATGTGTTTTTTTGGATCAGAACCTGGTTCTGACCCAGTTTCTGTTTGCAGGACGATTGAAGCTGAACGCCTGAGAGACGCAGGACGTCCAGAACCGAGAGTACTTCTGCTAGTGGACCGGACCTCACCGAATCGGGCCAGAACTGCTGCTGGAGTGTGAGGACTTCTGACGATGAAGAAGAGCAGACTCTTCCTCCTGAACTGAACGAACTGAACAGTTCCTCTCTAGAGAACTGAGTCCTCAGAATTTCTTCTGTTGTTTTTGCACTTTACTCTGAGGTTGCTTCCCAGCAGCAGCGCCCCCCGCAGGCTGCATGGTTTTTATTTAGTTGAACTTTGACCTGTAAATGTTGTAATCTGGTTGGATCTTATTCGCGTTTGGACTCTGGAGCGGTTCTGCTCCAGAACCGGCCAGGATCCGGTCCGTCTGTTTTCTAAATGTTTTTATTAAACTTCCTGAAACTTTCTGATCGTTTGGTTGTTGCTGCAGATTAATCTGCTAAATGTTTTCCTACAAGAAAAAACATTTCAGCAGACGGAAAAAACTCAGGAAAAACTTATTTATTTATGCAAAATAAAACTAAACTGTCCAGGTGAGACACCTGGACGCTGCCAGCTGCAGCTTTTGGTCAGAATATTTAAAAAAACAAAAAAAACTTTGAATTTCTATAAACAACCTGAAAAAATCAGATTCTCACTCTGGGATTACAGTTTATGAAGTAATAATCCAGATTAATCTTCAGTTAGAGCTTCCAGCATTTTCCTTTCACAGCTCTATCGGCCAATCAGACGATTCGGCCGGTTCCTGCCGTCCAATCATGGAGCAGCTTCGTGCATAATGAGCCAATCAGCTGGCAGCAGGCTGCAATATATTGGATTACTGAGCTTGTCGGGTGCAGAGGTTCTGATCTGCTGTCAGAGCCGACGGATCCGGACCAGGCCAAACAGGTCGATAAGCAGAACCATGCCGCTGCTTCATGAACGGTTCTGATCCGGTTCAATTCAAACGTTCTTCTGAAGTTCTGGAAATGATTTAATTAGAAAAAGCTTGAACCGCAGAAATAAAACAAACTGAACAGACCCGGTTCTGGAGCTCCGGCCCGGTTCTGGAGCTTTATCCAACATTGAAACTGTAAAACATTGTTGGTTCTGTCCAAAGCGCATCTGGTCCGGTCCAGAGCGGGTCACAGCGCCTCGTCCAGCGGCGCCATCAGCAGCTGCAGCTCCTTGAAGGCGCTGCCATGGCGACCGGCCTGGCCGGCCCGGTTCTTCACCACGTTGCTCAGGTTCTTCAGGTAGCGGCAGCACTCCCGGCACTTCTGGTGCCTGCAGACAGAGGTCAAAGGTCAGAGGTGGGCCGCGGCCCTGCGCCGCCCCCTGCTGGTGACTCACCGCTCCTCCCCGGTGATGTCCACCCCCACCGCCGGCGACGCCCTGAGCGTATCGCAGATCAGAGTCCAGAAATGTTTCATGATGAGCTTCAGCGACGTGGAGCCGGTCTGCATGTAGCTGCAAACAGAACCAGGGTCAGGTTCTGGTGCTGACCCAGACCCATCCCCTGGTTCTGGTTCTGGTTGGGTCTCACCTCTCGTATTTGCTCTGCAGCAGCTTGTCGATCTGAGGGAGAACCGTGGTGCAGAGGTCCAGTTTCCACAAGGAGCTGAAACAGAACCACAAGCTGCTGGTTCCAACCCAAACGCTCCCAGGAAGGATGGAGCGCACACACTCCGCCCAAAGGGAGACGCTGTTTTTGGGTCAGGGGTCAGATTTAGGACTAAGGTGTGAATTGAGTTTTGGTTGGGATGAGGATTAAAGTTGGGCTGCAGAAATGAATGGAAGTCAATGGAAAGTCCCCATAAAGACAGACAGGCAGGGGTGTGTGTGTAGGCGTGTGGGGGTGTGTGTGTAGGCGTGTGGGGGTGTGTGTGTAGGCGTGTGGGGGTGTGTGTGTAGGCGTGTGGGTGTGTGTGTGTGTGTGTGTGTCTCACGGCTGCAGGTTGACGATGTTCAGGACGTCCACTACGATGGACAGATCGTTCATGGACACGGCGGCGTCCAGAGCGCTCTGCGCAGACAAACGGTCCTTAGTGTCAGGACAGGAAGTAATCAGATTACTGTGGTGAGCGGCGGCTCACCTTGACGTCGTCGCGGGTCCAGACGGACCGGACCGTCTGCAGGTTGCGCTGGCGGCTGCTCAGCATCACACACATAGTGTCGTGACCTTTGTTGATCTGTGCCAGAGCGCCGTCGTCGGTGAGAGCGCCGCCCCGGTGGTTGGCTGGGGACTGCAGCCAGACACAGTTAGCAGCGCTAACAGGAAGTTCTGGCGGCTCAGAGGAAATGGAAAGCTCACCGGCAGGAAGTCGGCCACGTTGAGTCCCAGCGGCTCGTTGCGGCTGCTCGGGATCACCCGCGGCAATGGCGGCGGCCTGGTGGGAGGGGCAGGCTGGCTGCTGGGGGCGGGGCTACACGGCTTGGTGAAGGCGACCACTGTGGGTTCGACCCTCTGGATTGGGGTGGAGGTGGCGAGGGGCGGAGCCTGAGAGAGCAGCGAGGTCACATGTCTGTGGTCCAATCAGAGCAGGGCTGCAGAGATGATGCTGCATTCACTGACCTGCTGCTTGTCGGGAGACGGCAGCATCATGTCCTTCAGCTGCCGGCCGACAGCCGTCACGCTCTCTAACAGGAACAGGAAACAGTTACAAACACGCCCCGCTTTTATTGTGAAGGGTTGTAACCACAGCTGGGTTATCTTCTTGCTGAGTCAGACCAAACCGGCCAGCAGAATCCCCCTTCTGACCCCTGACCCTTGACCCGGGCAGGTGAGACTCTGCCTGGGGAAGGAAGTAATCAGATTACTGAGGAGCAGCTGAGTTCCAGGAAAACTCACCGTCTTCAGGAGGAGCAGGAAACGGCTCCGACATCCTGGGAGGAGTTCGAGCTGAGAGACACAAACACACCTGGATGGTTAGCAACAGGTAGATGTGTTACCTAGCAACAGGTAGTTAGAAGAATTATTAATACCGTATTTTTCGGACTATAAGTCGCTACGTTTTCCCCACGTTTTGAACCAGGCGGTTTGTAGCCGATGAGGCTTTTCATTGGAAGTCAAAATTGTTAATCAAAGAAGAAAGCGCTGATTTTCATTTAGAACAAGCTCATGCCAGCAGCAGGCACGACGGAGGAATGTTTTCAAGCCCTCATCATGGAAATATGAAGCAGCTTTAAGTTGAAGGTTATCGAAGTGGCAGGACAGGAAGGAGAAAGAGCCGCTGTTCTGCCCGTGAGCTCGGCCTGAACGGGTCATGGTTCGGCGTTGGACACGCAGAGCTGCGTCCTAATAGATCCAGCAGGTTTATTAGGGCACAGCCCTCTGCTGCCCCCTTGTGGAAAACCGAGAGCAGCAGAGAGACCAGCGGCTTGTATATACACGTTTCCAGTGTTTTATTAAAACCTTTGTGGGTGTGGCTCACAGTGGGGGGCGCTCTGTAGTCCGGAAAATACGGAGAATTCAATATTCTAATTGATACTCCAGTAGTCCAATTAATACTAATTGATAATTTAATATTCTAATGAATACTCAGGAACATGACGGCTGCACTAGGTGTGTGTGAGTGGAGCGAGGGGCGGAGCCTGCAGAGGAAGGGGCGTGGCCTCGCCAGGGGTAATTGCTCTGTTCCACCTACAGATGGCGCGTTTGGGCTGGAAGATCTCTCTGTAGTCGTCGGCGTTGTGGATCTCGGCTGACGGCTGCTTGTCCTCCGCCTCGTCCTCGCTCTGGCTCCGCCTCTCTCCATCGGGGCTCCGCCTATCGGTGTCTGAGCGCTTCATCCTGATGACATCACAGCAGCCGTTAACCCCGTGACATCACAGCCCCAGACGGTCGGCGCCCCCCAATGCCGACCTGTGGGAGCTGCAGGCGGTGGCGGGTCTGTCGTAGTTGCGCCGCAGCGCTGCTGCTCTGGGTTCCGCCGGATCGGTGAGCGGCCGGTCGTCCCGGACGATCCCCTGGATCACGGCGCCACCGCTCTGCTTCACCCGCTTCAGGTCCACCACGAAGGACGAGACGCTGGACAGCTGGTGGGACACGCCGATCTGAGGCACGGACAGAGATGGCGCCGTTAGAAACGCTGGCAGGGGAGGGGGCGGGGCTACGCAGGGGCAGGGCCGCTCACCAGCTGCTGGTTGCAGACGGCCAGGTCCGATACTTTTCCCCAGCCGACCGGAACCGTGTCGAAGCATCGATCCGGTTCCCAGCCGAAAACCCGCAGGGAGTCCGAGGCGCCGCTGTAGAGGCAGGAGCCGTCCGGGCTGAACAGCAGGCACCTGGAGGAGGGGTCATAGGTCACCGTGGCGTACGGGGCGGGGTCAGAGGTCAGGTTGATGGAGCTCACCTCACGGCAGACGTGTCTCCCTCCAGAGAGCCGACCCTGGTGAACTTCTCCAGGTCCCACAGCTTGATGCTCCTGCAGGAGACGGGAGGACACTGAGGCCGTCTGACCTGGTCCAGCAGAACCGGGCCGACCAGAACGGTTCTACTGGACCAGACCGGCTTTCTGTGCTGGACCAGCAGAGAGGAGCTCAAACGGTGAGGAGGAAGGAAAAGATTTGTAGTTCTAACAAATAAAAATCTGAAAAGTGTGGTGTGAATGTTATTGTGATCCAGCAGCAGGACAGGGAGGTTCTGGTTCTGGTCGAAGCAGGCCAGGTTCTACAGCAGCATTAATGTGTGTTAGGAGCACACCACACTTTTCAGATTTACAGTGGATCTGTTGAGACCCAGAATCAGTTTCTTCCTCTTCAACCTTTGACCTCTGGTCTTCATGGAGACAGAGGTTCTGACAGAGGTTCTGGAGCCGGAGCGGAGCCGGAGCGGAGCCGGACCTGTCGACGCTGCCGGACGCCAGCAGGTACTCGTTGGGATGGAACTGGACCGCGCCGACGGCCGCCGAGTGCGACTTGAACTCTGTGATGGTTTTCCCCTGGAACAGGTCCCACAGCTGCAGAGACAGAACCAGAACCAGCTGAGCGGAACCGACTCGGTTCTGTCTGAAGTTACTGAAACAGCTGCTGAAATCAGAACCCGGTCAGAGTTCTGCTGGATTCTGAGGGACTGGGTCAGCTTCTCAGACAGCAACATGATTCTGATGGGTTCTGAGTCAGTTCTGATGGGTTCTGGGTCGATGTTTACCTTCACGGTGCAGTCGTCGCTAGCCGAGGCTAACCACTTCCCGTCCGGACTGAAGGCCAAACTCCTCACAGCGTCTGTGTGACCCTGTAGAACCGAGCCGACATCAGACAGAACCCGGTTCTGGAACACAGAACCACTAAACAGCAGAACCTCTGACTGTTCTGATCCAGAGTCCACAGCAGGTTCTATCAGAACTTGAACTGCTGGTTTTCTCTGATCCAACCGATCCGATCCAGAACCTGAGCCAGCAGCTTTCCTGATCCACTGACTCCAGAACCCATCCAGAACCTCCGGGTTCTGACTGGATTAAAGTCTAATAAGGTGTGTTTAGTCCAGGGGTCTCCAGCCTGTGGCTCAGGGGCCAAAATCGGCTCTTTGGATCTTCCACCGTGGCCCTAAATAACTTTTACTAATTATGAGTCTAATAAAAATGTTGCTTTTATTCGTGATCAGAATGACTAGAAATACCAGAAATATTGTTTTAGAGCTAAACATTTATTTTAAAACTAAAGTATATATTTCTAAAATATATTTTAAAGGTCATGTAAGATTTTAAAGTGTTATTTAGCTGGTTTACAGACCTTAATGCAAAGATGCTTATTTTAAGGCATGTCGTTAATTAAGTCATTTCATGGAGAAAAGTTTTAATATTCCTTAAAGAACCAGCAGCTGAGAGGCAACAAGGAGCTGAACTGGAAACTTTATGACGAGTATCTTATTATTTCTATTCAGCCTAATAAGTTCCTGTCTTGTTATGTTGTGTAAATATGTCTCATAATGCATTTATTCAGTCAGTATAATAAAGCTGACCCAATAAACTGTTAAAATATAAGGAAGTGTTTCTTTTTTGTAAATTCAGAATGTTATAAAAAACGTTATGGAAAGATGGTGAAGCAAAATGTTTCACGTTGCTTCACAATGGGAAAGACTAATTCAGAGCCAGAACCAGGCTTCTGGATCAGGTGGTTCTGGATCAGGTGGTTCTGGATCAGGTCACATGCAAATTCTTGGACCACAGAGAACTACTGATCTGGATCTGAAGATCTGACCTTGTAGCGAAACACGTATCCTTTCCTCCGGACGTCCCAGAGCTGGAAAACACACCAAGACTTATTACACACACACACACACACACACACACACACACACACACACACACACACACACACACACACACACACACACACACACACACACACACACACACCTTTATGTTGGTGTCCACAGAGCTGGAGGCCAGGAAGTTTCCAAACGGGTGGAAGCCGAGACCCGTGATGTTCGCTTTGTGTCCCATCAGAGTCCGCAGAACTGAGGACAGGAAGTAGCAGGTCAGAAACAGGAAGTAGCAGGTTGGAGGACAGGAAGTAGCCTTACTCTTGGCAGCCTCCAAGTCCCAGACTCGAATGGATCCAGACTGGGAACCAGCTGCAACCTGCTCCTCTGACACGCTGAACTGGACGCACTCCACCGGGTTCTTATGACCCGTCAAGCTCTGAGAGAGAAACGAGTCAGAACCCATAATGGGTCAGAACAGAGAACGGGTCAGAGCCAAGATGGTTCCCTCCCCGTTTGTAAAGTTAACAGCAGATCCTGGACCGGACCTCCAGTTCAGAACGTAACCATGTTCTGATAGCTGGACTCGGACGGCCATCCAGCCTGTTTGTGAGCGGACCGGACCTGCTGGGTTCTGGTTCCGGTGGTGCCGGGTCTCACCATGACGCAGTTGGCCTTGCTGACGGCCCAGATGTTGACGCGGCAGTCCTCGCCCCCCGTGGCCAGCAGGCGGCCCGAGTTCTTCCCCAGAGACAGGCAGGACACGGTTCTGGAGTGGGCCTCGAACTCCTCTGAGGACAAACAGGACGACACGCTTCAGAACCAGAACCCATCCTGACCGGGCCGCATCAGAACTCTCCTCCGGGTTCTACTCACGCAGGCGCCATGAGATCTTGGTGCTGCTGGCAGCAGCCATATTGGGACAAACTGGGCCGGTTCTGGAGTTAAATCATTAGGACCTCTCCATGGAGCCTCTTCCTCCTGCAGGAAGTTAGAACAGAACCGGATCAGAACAGAATAAGGTTAGAACAGAACCAGAGAACCGGGTCAGAACTGGAACCAGGGTATATGTCCGGGTTTAGTTTAGATACCTCAACCCGATCGAGAAGTTCTCCACATTTAAGAGATGTTCATGTTTCGGGTCCAGATCGTATTAGCACAATAGGACTGGTTCTGATTCTTCCACTTAGCCCATTTCTGCTCAGGCAGCTGGTTCGGTTCGGGTCAGTGAACATTGGACTCTTAACTTCCTGCTTAGAACCAGAACTGTTCTGCAGGAAACGGGTCAGGAAGGTTCTGACCCAGTTTGTTCCCACTCTGGACCCGGAACCTATCATCATCGAACGGTCCTGTTGGACCGTGATTGGTCGGTTTACTCCAGGTGCGCCAGTGGCTGGCTCCTCTAACGGAAACCAGCAGGTAAACCTACCTGAGGGTAACCAGCTGGTTAGCAACTGCTAGCTAGCAGGTCGAACCGGAGCAAACTGGACCGGTTCTGACGAGTCCTCCTCCCGGTTCGGGTCTGCGGGACGCAGCGGCACCGCTGTTCGGGTTAAACCGCCTCCAGGAGGTTCCGAGTCCACACTTCTGCCTGTTGACAGGCTGTTTGATCTCTGCTGCAGCTTAGCAACCGAGTCAATACGTCACTTCCGCTAACGTAAAAAACTAGCATTTTTCTGTCCAACTTTATTAACAATGAATTCAGCGAACAAACGGAGAAAATCTAATTATTTAATCAATACGAGTTAATTAAAAAATACTTATAATCGAAAATATCAAATAAAGAAACACAAACTGAAACAAAATAAAATATGACAAATTTTTCATTCTCCTTTACTTACCGATTGTTTTATTAGTCTTAATTTTTTAACAATGAGAAATCACCAACAGGAGAAAATACAAAAACACAAGTTTTATTAATCAAACTAATTCGATAAAAACGTTTCGTCAAAAGCACAAAAATGAATGAAAGAACACAACTACTATTACAAATAAAATAATATTTTTGATGATTATTGTTATGGATTTGTGGAAATTTGAGAATTGAGAGTGGAAGGCTGGAGAAGAAGTGTGAGGTCAGAGGTCAACCTGGGCCTCCGTTCCAGGCCGTCTGGTCTACCCCCGTTATTAATGTATTATTATTACTTATTAATGTCCTGGCTCGAATCGAGTCTTCAGGGGAGAGGGCGCCCCCCAGCAGGGGGCGCCGTTTCAACCAGCGGAAATCAGACACCGGCCTGCAGGATTTGTTTTTTAAAATTATACATAAACTTAGAATATTTAGAGAAATCTCAGTTGCTTTTGGAAGCAGTTGGACGTTTTGGTGCTTATCGTCGGATATCTTTGCGTGGATAATCATTTTATCCTGTATCTGATTTAACTTGTTTGTATCTTGATAAAATTTTTCAAATTACATTTTGATTGAATTGAGAAAGAGTTGACCCTTCAGTGTTTCTTCAATAAACAAAATACATTTATTCTGCTTAGAGTAATAAAGGCCTGTCTGAGGTTTTAGTGTTTTTAGTTAAAGTTTCTATTTGAAGGAAATATTAATAACCAATTACATTTAAATATCAAAGTAAATATTTTAATGATTAATATGTATTATAGAATAAATAAAGTCTTTTTCTTATTATTGTGCTGCCAAACTTTATTAACGAGCGACCCGAAGACATGAACCACGTGACTCCATCTGACCCCGCCCCCGTTTCCTGTGCCTGCTGACGCACATTCACCGGAAACAGCGGAAATCCTACTTCAAAATAAAGTTCCCGTTCAGAGGAGCCAGCAGGGACTTCATTCCATTAAAGGAGAATTAAAATGTGATTATAGCAAGGAGTCCAGGTCCTTGAAGAACGTTCTTGGTTCTGAACCCGATGACAATCATTTGCTTTGGATCAGAACTGACGGATTTCTGGGCGATAATAAAAAGTCAGAGATGAAAACTGAATTTTTATCTGCAGTTTTCCTCCAGAGATCAACTTCCCAAGCTACAGAATTTCTTTTTGGAAACTCACAGCAAAGATTTTGTTTGAATGAAATGCGACTGGTTCTTTATTTTTTCACTGAATCTGGAGGATTTGGGGTTTAAGATGACGATCGATCTGTTGAGATCCAGCGGATCCGTCTGACCGGAGGTCGATCATCAGAGGTCAGAGAAGCAGCAGAACAGGCTTTAATGCTGTTCAGGTTTCAGTCTGATTACGGTTGCCTGGCAACAGCTGCACATAAACATGGTTATGTGAGCAGCAGCGTGTGCTGCTGCCAGCAGATAACAGAGGAAAACAGAACAGGAGAGAAAAGAGAAGCGGGCCGAGAACGTTTCCTTGAGGAACACCAGAGGTTATTACTACTATTATTATTTGAACTTTGACAGCCGGTCGGTTCTGGTCCACTTCCAGGCGGGTCGGAACCAGCACAGCTCATCAAATGGGACAGTTTTATTGTGAAAGGAGAGTACCGGAAGTGGACCCTGTCTGCTGTCGGAACGCTTGATTCCGAACCGTTTCCTGCTTCTCTGTCGGTCCATCTGAGCAGCTCCAGCAGAGGTTCGCGGAGCAGAGCCGGGCCCATTCGGACCGGAGCCGAACCGAACCCGAACATGGCGAAGAGCTACGACTACCTGTTCAAACTGCTGCTGATTGGAGACAGCGGCGTGGGCAAAACCTGCCTGCTGTTCCGCTTCAGCGAGGACGCGTTCAACACCACCTTCATCTCCACCATCGGTGAGTCCGACCCGACCCGACCCGGTCCAGATGCTCACCCACCTCTGGTACCGGGACAGCTCTGTGACGTCAGCCTACCTGCGTCAAACCAGTCCTGATGATGGTGATGGTGCTCAGCTTCATCACCATCAGGATGTTCTGATCAGACAGATGAACTGAACCGGTTCTCCGGAACCGGTTCAGTTCATCATGGCTAAAAGGAATCATCTTGTGAAGGTTCTGGTTCTGGGAGGCCCGGTGGGCCCGTCACTGGGTTCTCAAGGTACTTCAAATAAAAAATGTAAAAAGAGACAAAAACAACCAGAAGAAACAGAAACTGACCCAAACCAACCGGAACCAGAACCAGCCTGGCAGCACCAAGCAGGCTGACAGAAACTCATTCAGGAGGTACAGAAGAACCAGAACCAGAACATCTGGAGTTCTGCAGGCCTCACTTCTGCTGCTATGGTCAAAGGTCACCATGGAACCAGGACCAGAACCAGTTCTGACCCAGAAGAACACAAAGACCCATTTTACATCGACCAGAACAGTCCTGGTGGTTCTGCTGCCGTTCCACCTGGAGCAAGTCAAACAGAACCTGCAGTCCATCAGGGTGGTATGGTGATGTGGACTTTTGGACCCGATAGAACTGGATCAGAACCTCCTGAAGCTGAAGATCCAGAACACTGATCCAGAAACCACCAGCATCAAAATGAAGGTTTCAGAGTGGCCTAGTCAAAGTCTGGACTCCAGCAGGTCAGAACCGGTCCAGTGGCGTTATTCAGAGGGCGTGAATACTTTTCCTGAACCGGGTTCAACAATCTGGAGCTGATCCGGGCCCAGTTGGTTCTGAACACAAACATTGACCAAAGACCAGAACCGGTTCTGTAAGAAACCCTGAATTGGGTCAGAACCTTGATGTAGAACAGAATCGGATCAGAACCACATTCAGCCTTGCTAAGAGACGCAGACAGGAAGAGGCTCAGTTTCACTTCCTGTTCAGAGGCGGAGCCATAACCCGGCTGAGATCAAACCGGATCAAAGCGGTTCTGCATCAGAGCTGGTTGGGTCAGCTGGTTTCTGCAGGTCAGGACACAGGAAGCTGGGCCGTGACATCACTGGGTCAGAAATCATCCAGAACCAGAAGCTGGGATGAGGTCAGAACCGGCCCTGCAGTGGTTCTGACCGGTTCTGGAGGGTCTGACCGGTTCTGGCGGGTCTCTGCAGAACCATTTTCCTCTTTGCGACCCAGATGATGAACAGAGCAGGTTCTGGTATTGGTTCTGATTTCAGTCATGGGACCTGCAGGAACAGGAAGTTCCTTGTCTGAGGCAGGAAGTGATGTTTGGTCACGTTTGTGTTTTAAAAATAACTGAGGGAGGTTTGTTTTATGCACCTCCAGCTGCCAGGCGGGCGGAGCTGTTCCTGATCTCTGTCTCTGTGTGCGATTCGCTTTCCTTCACATTAAATGTTTAACATCAGACTTCATCTGGTTATAAAATATGAAATGTCTCATCACACAGCTGTTATGATGAAGTTCTAATTCTGTCCGTTTGGGGTCTGAAGGGCCACAGGTCGGTCACAGCGGGCCGGATTTGGCCCGTGGACCTTCAGTTTGACACACGTGACTCACAGTGCCGCCTCTGTTTCAGGAATCGATTTTAAAATTCGGACCGTGGAGCTGGACGGAAAGAAGATCAAACTGCAGATCTGGTGAGAGTCGGTCTGGATCCGGGCTTGGAGAACTTTCTCTGGTTCTGGGTCAGTTAATACAAGTCCGGTCCAAGTAACTGGTTCTGGATCTGAACTGATTCGTTGTTTGTGGATCAGTTAAGTGAACTAGAATCTGTTCAGAATCGCTAACCCGTTTTAATCCCCTGATCCCGGGTCGGGTTCTGTCCGCAGGGACACGGCGGGTCAGGAGCGCTTCCGGACCATCACCACAGCCTACTACCGAGGCGCCATGGTAGGCCACGCCCCCTTCCCTTTCCATATGTCAGCGCAGACATGTCACTTCCTGTTTGTCGCGGCAGGGCATCATGCTGGTGTACGACATCACCAACGAGAAATCCTTCGACAACATCCGGAACTGGATACGCAACATCGAGGAGGTAGGCCCCGTCCCGCCATGTGACCGGCACTGATGATGTCATCGGCCACCTGACGGGTCAGCGGCCATGTTTGTGTTGCAGCACGCGTCGGCGGATGTGGAGAAGATGATCCTGGGAAACAAGTGCGACATGAACGACAAGAGGCAGGTCTCCAAAGAGAGAGGAGAGAAGGTGGGCGGAGCTTCCAGATCACATGACAGGAAGCAGATGGATCCGAACCCAATGGGTCCGGTGATGTTCTGAACGTGTGGTTCTGTTGTCCTTCAGCTCGCCATCGACTACGGGATCAAGTTCCTGGAAACCAGCGCCAAGTCCAGCATCAATGTGGAGGAGGTGAGTCCGGACCCGACCAGAACCCAGATCGCAGTAGAACCCGGACCACAATAGAACCTGTGCGTAACGTTGCATTTGTCTCCTCAGGGCTTCCTAACCCTTGCCAGAGACATCATGAGCCGCCTCAACAGGAAGATGGTGAGTTGACCCGAACATCCGAGTATTTCCAGGTGTTTCCAGGTATTTCCAGGTCTCCGTGACGTTCCGTGTTTTCTTTGCAGAACGACGGGGGTCCAGCAGGTGGAGGTGGCCAGGTGAAGATCTCAGATCCACTCTCTAAGAAGAGCGTGTTCAGGTGTTTGCTGCTGTAGGCGGAGCCTCCAGCCGCCGACCAATGGAGGCGGGGCTTATGTAGGGGCGGAGCTTACATGTACAGACACACTTAAAGGGACAGTCTGTGTTTTTCCTGATTGGTCATCTGAGCGCGCTCAGTTTCATCTGAAATCGTTGCTTCCTGACTGCTTGGCAGTCCTTCAGCGCCTCGCTCTAAGAAGAGCATGTTTACATGGAAAAGTTAGTACACCTTTACTAGACGTTCACATATAGATGTTTAATTTTTCATATTTATCTCCAGAATTTAAAGTGATTTTGTCCAAATAAACACAGGAACTAATCAGTAGATCAACCAAAATGTTCTCTAACTCAGGGAAAAGTTAGCACACCCTAACATCTAGTCTGTCTGGATGAAATCCCTTCAGGAGAAGCTTCCTGTCTCCATCTCAGGGACGCTGTCCCGGCATCACTTGCTGTCGACCCACAGCATCTGCAAGAGCTCAGTATCTGGGCTTTGACTAGGCCGAGGAGTTTCGTCCAGCTCCTTGTGTTCCTGAAACCAGATGTTTTTGCTCTGACTGTTCAAACTGAGCGCGTTCAAACACTGATGGACAAAGTGTGAACTGTCCCTTTAAAGCCGTCTCCAGGAAGGTCAGCTAGGGGTCAGCAGGGCGGCCATGTTTGATTTAAAAATGCCAGCTGTGAAAATGAAGGTTTAATTTCAACGCAGCTTCGGTTTGTTTTCATGCTTTTATTTTGAAGTTTTCTGCTCTAACAGTTGTCTCAGGACAGGAAGTCCTGCAGTTTTCAGTGAAACAGGAAATGTTTCAGCTTCCTGTAGAGAATCAGTTTTACATGAGGAGGTTCTGACCCGTCAGCTGGTCTGAGGTCAGCAGAACCCAACCGGAACCGGCTATGCAACTGATCCGGAGAACCCGGCTGTCTCCAGAGTTCCTCTTGAGTTTATTTTTCTACCTGACTTTCAGAATAAAAGCCTCTAACTGTATTGTAACATGAAGGATTTTATAAATAAACTTGTTTTATATTGGAGTTTGTCTCCTGGTGTCAGAGGATGATGATGATGATGATGATGAAGAGCTGGGCCTGATCGGATCGAAGTGAACAGAAGTCCTGGTCCGAACGGAAAGTTCTGTCTGGCTCTGTTTGAGAGAACAGTACAAACGTTGTGGTTCTGATCAGCCAGACAGAACCACAAGGTCGTCCTCAGAGACTGAAGCAGAACCTGAAACCCGACCCGGTTGTTTCAGAGCCACTCAGAATGGAGAGCGAAAAGTTTCATCAGGGTCACATGGTTCATTTGTGGTCCGGGTTCCAGAACCGGCCGGTCGCTGGTTCTGGATCGGACGGTTCTGAGGACAATTTTCTGGATAAAAACACCTGGAAAAAACCCGATCCTGGTAACACTGGGGTCCGGTAGAACCAGAACGGGTCAGAACAAACGCAGCTGCGCTTTTCATCAAACGTGTTTATTAACGAGGTTAGAAAAGAGCGAGCAACGTTCAGCTGAGGAATATTTACACACATGTACAGTCAGACCGCCGGGCCGGTTCTGGACCGCCGGGCCGGTTCTGGAGGAACCTGCTGACCGGACTGAACAGGAATATTTACAGGAAGTAGAACCAACATTCCTCCTGGAAGCGTCAGAACCTGCAGACAGAGATCGCAGTTCAGTAACCGTAGCAACTACTTCCTCTTTCAGCCTTCAAAATAAAAGCAGAGGACTAGCCTGTGAAACGGCGTCAGACGACGGTGGCGGCATCCTGAGGAGGAGCAGAGATCATGTGACCACAGCAGCTGATGACATCATCATGCCCTGACCAATCAGAAGTGAGCTGACTTACAGACAAGACGAAGGCGCCGTTGCCGTGGCGCTTTCCGGAGGAGGGGCGGGGCTCGTCCTGCAGGTGGGAGGAGGCGCAGCCGCTGTCGGAGCCGGTGGAGCCAGAGAGGCAGCGGGAGGAGGAGCCAGAGCTCTCGGTGGCTGCAGACACACCAAGACACGGTTACTCACTCACCTGAACAGGTGAGCTCCAGGAGGCGGAGCTACAGTGGTGAGAGCTCATACTCATGGAGGGCTGGCTGCTGGTCTCCTGCTCCTGCTCATCTTCCTCGATGCAGGAGGAGCTGAAGGAGGCGTCGGCAGGGGGGGGGGTGGAGCTGCAGGAGGAAGGAAGGGTGAGCAGGAGAGGGGGCGGGGCTTCAAGTGCTCCAGGTGCGACTCCTACCTGAACATGTGCAGGTTGAGCGGTCCCAGCAGGCTGCAGGACGACGGTCCAGATGCCGCCGCCTCCGAGGCCGCCGCCCTGCTGAATGGGTGGGCGTGGTCAAAGGTTGCCACGGCGATGGACGCCCTGGTTCTGGCGCCTGGACAGAGCAGAACCGAATAGGTCAGAACTGACCAACGTTCTGATCTCAGTTAGCTGTTGCCATGGGAACCTGGCTGTACCTCTGGGCTTCATGATGTAATGGACAGCCCGGTCGCTGATGGCGGCGTCGCTTGGCTGGATGTCCAGGAACGGTTTGTTCCCCACTCCCATCGACACCATCTCCTTCAGACGCATCTCTGGACGCACGGGAACACACACATCATTTTGTTAACTGACTGGCGGTGGTGTGCGTCTGTGTGTTTCTGCACGGCGGCGGCGGTCTCCACCTTTGTTGCGGGCCGCCTGGCTCCACAGGATGCGGGCGACGTCGGCGGTCCAGGCGTGCTTGGCGTCGGCCGAGGCGGCCTGCAAGACAAAGGTCTGGTTCTTGGCGGTTCTCCTCCGGAACCAGATCTCGAAGCGGAGCCCGTCGTCCCCGCTGGACTCCGTCAGGCCCACGTCCGCCGTCTGAAAGAGGATGGAGTCCAATCAGAACCGGAGCTCACAGGAAGTCAGTCAGAACGCGGCGCGGCTCACCTTGAATGAGTGCTTGTAGATGAAGACGTCCAGCCCACCCTCCATCTTCTTGGGCTTGCTGAACAGAAGCAGATCCTCGAACAGGAAGATGTGGCGCTGGCATTTCCTCCTGCCGCTCCAGACCGTGAACTCGTCCTGCCGGATCAGCTGACCCTGCTCCTTCAGGTTCACCTGCAGGGAGAGCAGAACCAGCTCACACGGGGCTCAGCGCTGCCATCTACTGGTGGAAACAACTCACAGCAGGACTGCTGAGAGAAGAAGTAACTAAACTGCTAATTAAATAAAAAATATTTCCCCTGATTCTATCCAACCTCCGTCTGGAATAAACAGAGACTCACAACACAGAGGTCACCGATCTAAAACAAAAAATGATTCTGACTGATTTAATGTATCTGCTTTCGTTCCTGTTCACTAAACTTCCCATCAGTAAGATGAGGCGGTTCATCATTTTACCGAGCAGAGTGTCCAATCCTCATGGTAGAAAGCGTGTAGCAATTTTCCAAAAATCACATCAATGATCTGTTTTTTAAAATTATTAATGGTTAAACTCAGCTGGTTTGATGCACATTAATAAATATTATTAAATTAAACTTTTGTTCAGATTTGCTTCCAACTGCACCACAATCCACTCAGCTGGACAAAGCCGTGATGGAAAGTCATGCAGCCAATAGAAGTACAGAAACTTGTTGAGGAAAGCTGTTACCATGGAAACAGATTTAAATCCTGAACGACTCAGCTTCCTCTAAAGACCCTGACCCCACACCAACATGGCTGCTGCTGCAGACTGCGATCTCTGCGCTGCGTTTTTAACGTTTTAACGTCGATATAAGTTCAAGGTCGGAGGAGAATCGGTCGGTGAACGGCCGACGATTTCCACGAACGCTGCTATAAACTGGATTTTAAGTGTTTCTGTCATCAGGAAAACAAACGATAAAATCGGATTCATCTGGTCAGAGTTCTGCAGACATCGCTCCTGCTGCAGGTCCTGGGGGTCAAAGGTCATCTGTTACCTGCAGAAACACCTCGACTCACATCGCATTCCCTGATGGCGTCCATGGCCAGCAGGTCGTTGCCGTGGCGAAGCTGGAACTTGACCATGTTGGTGGCGTCCTGCAGCGCGGTAAGCTCCGCCTCCTGAGTGCCGCCCACCTCCTTGGTGAGGTCAGAGAGCAGCAGGGCGTATTTACTCATCCTCTGGACGGGCTTCAGCAGGTAGGACGACAGGTCCATCTTATCGCCCAGCTCCAGCTGCTTCCTCTGCAGGCAAGGGTCAGAGGTCAGGAAGTCGCCCGAGGTCAGAGGTCAGACAGAAGCTGCAGTACTCACCCTGAAGAAGGCTTGGCCGTGGTTCATCAGCAGAGCGTCAGATTTGGGTTTGTTCTTACTGTAGAGAGCGTAGAGGCTGAACTGCTCCTGCTGCTCCCAGAAACACACACACACACACACACACACACACACACACACACACACACACACACACACACACACACACACACACACACACACACACACACACACACCGTTACACACAGTGCTGGATAAGGAAGATGGCTTCCAACTGTTTTACAAATAAAAATCTGAAAAGTGCAGCATGTGTCACATGACATGCGTAGAGCTGGAGGAACCAGATGACGGCGTGTTGGACCTGGAGGACTGGCTGCTACAGAAACTGATTTGGTTCATTTAACCCAATAATTTAATTATAAATGTTGGTTAACATCTGATGTTTGGATTTTAATTCCCTAAAAAAACGCGATGTCGGTGGCAGAGCCCAGGGGGTGGATGAGTTCCTTAAGGCTCTGGATGTTGTAGGGTTGTGTTGGTTTTTGCTTGGACATCGGGGCAGTTTCCCTGGACTGGCAGACCGGGGTGGTGGACCCCCTGGGGTGTGCTCCAATTATAGAGGGGTCACACTCTTAAGCCTCCCTGGCAAGGTCTATTCGGGGGTCCTGGAGAGGAGGGTCCGTCGGATAGTTGAAGCTCGGATTCAGGAAGAGCAGTGTGGTTCTGGTTCTGGTCGTGGAACACTGGACCAGCTCTACACCCTCAGCAGGGTCCTGGAGGGTGCATGGGAGTTTGCCCAACCGGTCTACATGTGTTTTGTGGACTTGGAGAAGGCGTTCGACCGTGTCCCTCGGGGAGCCCTGTGGGGGGTTCTCCGGGAGTATGGGGTACCGGGCCCTTTGATACGGGCTGTCAGGTCCCTGTATGACCGGTGTCAGAGTCTGGTCCGCATTGCCGGCAGTAAGTCGGGCTCGTTTCCGGTGAGAGTTGGACTCCGCCAGGGCTGCCCTTTGTCACTGATTCTGTTCATTACTTTTATGGACAGAATCTCTAGGCCAGCCAAGGTGTTGAGGGGATCCGGTTTGGTGGCCTTAGGATCTCATCTCTGCTCTTTGCAGACGATGTGGTCCTTCTGGCTTCATCAGGTCGTGATCTGCAGCTCTCGCTGGAGCGGTTCGCAGCCGAGTGTGAAGCGGCCGGGATGGGGATCATTGCCTCCAAATCCGAGGCCATCATGGTCTTGAGCCGGAAAAGGGTAGAGTGCCTTCTCCGGGTTAGGGGGGTGTCCTGCCCCAAGTGGAGGAGTTCAAGTATCTCGGGATCTTGTTCACAAATGAGGGAAGAAGGGAGCGGGAGATCGACAGGCGGATTGGCGCAGCGTCTGCTGTCAAGCGGCGCTGTACCGGTCCGTCGTGGTGAAGAGAGAGCTGAGCCAAAAAGCGAAGCTCTCGATTTACTGGTCGATCTACGTTCCCACCCTCATCTATGGTCATGAGCTTTGGGTCATGACCGAAAGAATGAGATCGCGGATACAAGCGGCCGAAATGGGTTTTCTCCGTAGGGTGGCTGGGCTCTCCCTTAGAGAGAGAAGCTCAGTCATCCAGAAGGGACTCAAGAGTAGAGCCGCTGCTCCTTCACATCGAGAGGAGCCAGTTGAGGCTCAGGCATCTGGTCAGGATGCCTCCTGGACGCCTCCCTGGTGAGGAGTTCAGGTCCCACCAGGAGGAGGGGAAAACCCAGGACACGCTGGAGGGACGATGTTCCTGGGCTGTTTCTCAGATTCCCCCATAGGAGCTGGAACAAGAGGCTGGAGAGGGAAGTCTGGGCCTCGCTTCTGAAGCTGCTGACCCCGCGACCCGACTCCGGATAAACGGAAGAAGAGGGATGGATGGATAGAAAAATACAATAATCCAGCTTAAGAAGCATTTTATGAGAGATTAGTTGGAAGCTGAGTTTTATATTTTGGTCACATCTGAATATGAAGTTATTTGTTGTAAATGAATTCTTCCTATGACCTTTGAACCTTCAACAAATAAAAACAATGCAGTAATAAAAAGCATGAGCAAATTTAAGCCCAAACTAAATTAAACTGAAGTTTTTTATGGGAAATCTGCAGATTGATGAGTTTTTAATACAAAATTATTTTTTGTAATTAAAACTTTTGTTTTTACTTTTTGGGACTCTCTTCGTTTTCTTTGTACTCTCCCGGTGCTCTTCCTCCTGCTCATGCTGATGTTCTCTCGGGCAAGGCACTTGACCCCGGCTGACCTTTGTGAATGTGGCATTCAATCCAATTCTTTGTTTGTCCCCAAGGGGCCATTCAGCGGCACGGCGGAGCAGCATGAAAGCACTAAAATCATTGGCTTGACGCTCTCTGATTGGTCGGTACGACTGGAACGGCTCTCTGTGAATTTAGCCCATTGACCATTTATGGACGTTCCTTCCTGGCCTGAAACTCGCAGGTTTACAAGAACAAGCCCAGATTAAGACGAGCACTCAGTCCTCCAGCATCCCAACGACTTCATAATGAAATGATAAATATTGAATTGATAAGAACATCTCTGAAGCTCTGAGCATTTCTCCAGGTGAGGGAGATTCAGGAGCCCAGGTTACCTGAGGAACACCTGGTGGGCGTACATCTAGCCATGATGAGGTGAGGCTGGTTCAAACCCAAGAAGCTGTGTTAAAGGGGCTGAATCCAGACGCACTTTTCAGATCTCATTCATTAAATATTCGTGGTAGCATTTTTTTAGCATAGCCTGACCCCAGAGGCCTGGCCCCTGACCCCAGAGGCATAAGGGAACATGGCGTACGTGTCTGAGGAAGCAGTGTGGCGCCCTCAGTGGGTGCTTCCAGCAGGCCTCCAGCTCCCTGAGGAAGAACTGGCTGTGGAAGTCCAGCAGCTTCTCCAGGTTGCCGAAGATGACGGAGCGTTTCCCTCTGAGGTCCTGAGGAAGGTCGGCGCGCTCCATCTCTGGGAAGTAGTGATGGATGATGTAACGCAGCGAGCGGACGTACTCCCGCTCCGTGGTCACCATCTCCTCCACGATGTGCCGCAGTTTACTGCACACAGGACGGAGCGCCATTATTAAAGTCTGAACACGTTAACGTCGTCATCGTCCCGCTGCGTGATGATGGACGACCCACCTTCCTCGGGGCCGGCCGTCCCCTGCGGTGCCCCCTGGTGTCCCAGGGCTCCGTGGACCCGCCCAGTTCTGCCCCAGGATTCTGGGACGGAGCGTCCGGTCCGCTGCCTCCGTGCTGCTGACCTCCAGGCCACGGATGAACACGCCCGTGTTTCCTCTGCGCGGCGGCTCGCTGAGGGTGCGAGGGCTGGCGCCGCAGCGCGACGAGTCGGGTGAGGCCGGGCGGTCAAAGCTCTGGGTCTTCCTCAGCAGCTGCCTCCTGGAGGAAGAAGAGGAGGAGGAAGAGGAGGGCGGGATGAAGCCAGGGGAGCAGACGTCCTGCCGCACCGACTCTTCGAAGGAGGAGGAGCTCCGCAGCAGGCGCCGCAGGAACGGTGTGCGCTGCGGGGTGGGCGGCGACGCGTCAAGGATTCCCCAGAGCCCGGACTTCCTGGAGGAGGCGGAGCTTGTGCTCACGACAGAGTCGGAGCGGCAACGGTGGGCGGAGTCCCGAGTCAGGAGCGCCGCCTCCATCTTCCTGTCAAACGTGTTTTCTGTCTCCTGACACTTGGACCAGGCGAAGCTCCACTGGCGGAGGCCGCGCTCGCCCCTCAGCAGCCCCGCCTCCGCCTTCATCTCCCGGAAGCGGCTCTCTGGGATTGGAGGGTGCTTTGACTGGTAGTCTTCCAGGCAGCCAATCACAGCACAGCATTTGTCCGGCGCCGTGCAGTCCTCCATGGAGACGCAAGCCAGCTGGCGAAGGCCCTCCAGCGCCCAGCCGTAGGCCTGCAGAGAGAGGATATGATGTCATCAGCCGCAGCTCCACCCCCTCAGCCTGAAACAGGTGCTGCCCCCTGCTGGACACCAGCTCCTCCTTCCATGTCATTTCACACACAATCACCACTGCTTACTGTCCAACCCAACCGGGCCGGTACCACAGAGCCGGGCAGCAGGTGGCTCTGCTTCCTGCCTGACAGAGTCACGGTAAGACGAGCTGCACATGAATAAATGTTGAACGAAGGGTTAATTTTCCATCCGCCTTTTATGTTGGGTGTATGTAAACTTATGGTTTCCGCTGTAAATAATAATAATAATAGTGATAAACACTGATGCAGAGTCGACTCCAATAATTTACATTGGAGCGTAAATTATTATTTACGCTCCAATGTAAATAATCATGTTGCTCAGTTTGTGTCTCATAAAGATGAAACTCATCGTCTGAATGCATCTATTTATTCTCACTAGAGAGAAACCAGGGCTGATCAAACAGTTTGATTATTGATCAGGTGATCAGGTGTGGAGACAATCCCAGGTATATCAGTAGCTGCATCAAGGTGAGCCGCTACCTGAGGAGCTTTGGCTCTGATGGAGAACATGGAGCCATTGATCAGAGATCAGATTGATCTGCTGGTTTCTGATCGTTTAGATTCATCCAGGCTGATCATCCTGGAGCTCTGAGCAGAACTTAACCCTCTATGGCATGGCGTTGCCCTCAGGCAACAAACCACATAGCTGTACCTCACATTGCTCCTTTATTTTATTTTTTGGGGGGCATGATTTTTGACATATTTTTGTCCAAAAAATAGTTCTTTTATGAATATAGTTTTTGTTTGATTTGTATTTCATTTCTCATAATCAGTGTAGACAATCTTGGTGTTCTAGACCAATGTTACCCTGAGGCAACAAACCCAAATCTGGTTCCAGGAGGTGTCAGAGTCCGATTTTATGATTGACATGTAATTAGGGACCACCAAGCTCCCAAAGAATGCAGGAAAATAATTCTTCCCCACAAAAATAAAAAGTCATGCCATAGAGGGTTAAAGCAGGTACCGGTACCGGTACCGGTCCAGCTGCAGCCGTCCTCCAGTGGAGCCGCCCGCTTTGTGAATGCGCCTTATGGACAGAAATCATCTGGACTCTGTAAATGTAACTTCTGCTCATGATTCCTGGATTCAGAAGAAACGTTTAAATCCCGGCTGAACGCTCTGCTGCTCTGAGATCTTTAGGGTTCATTTGGAAATTTATCTTCCATTGTTATTTTGTGAAGTGAAAGCACCTTTTAAATAAAATATATAATAACTATTATAAATACTATTCTGCTACAAACAAGGCCGTTGCCATGGTAACTGCTTCCCGTGGCGGCAGACCTCTGGGTTTTTATACTAATTCACATTAAGATGTTTTTATGGAGGCGACGGCGGAGCAGCAGCTGCTCTGTTCCCACATATTGGGATTTCTAAAGGAAAGGTGAGCAGGTATTTTTTCTAAATATTTCCGTACGCCAAGTTTTAGTGTGAAAACAGCTCCGTGTTTGATACATGAGGCCCCTGAACTGCTGGAAAGGACTCAGAATAAGAGGGCTGGGTCCAGTTCCCTTCAACCGGAGATCCAATGTGCTGAGGTTCTGCAGAACTGGGTCAGCAGCAGGACAATGAAAACACCAATCAGATGAGCCCAAACTCCAGAACCATAGAGAGTATGGTACCTCGGTGTGATTAGGTGAAGCTCAGACTGAACTGAGTTCAGTTCTGCATCCTAACCCACCTGACCTCCTCTGACCTCCACTGACCCCCACTAACCTCCTGTGACCCCCACTGACCCCCTCTGACTCCCTTTGACCTCCACTGACTCCCTCTGACCTCCACTGACTCCCTCTGACCTCCACTGACTCCCTTTGACCTCCACTGACTCCCTTTGACCTCCACTGACTCCCTCTGACCTCCACTGACTCCCTTTGACCTCCACTGACTCCCTCTGACCTCCACTGACTCCCTTTGACCTCCACTGACTCCCTCTGACCTCCTCTGACTCCCTCTGACCTCCACTGACTCCCTCTGACCTCCTCTGACTCCCTTTGACCTCCACTGACTCCCTCTGACCTCCACTGACTCCCTCTGACCTCCACTGACTCCCTCTGACCTCCACTGACTCCCTTTGACCTCCACAGACCCCCACTCACCCCCTCTGACCTCCACTGACCTCCGCTGACTCCCTCTGACCTCTACTGACCTCCACCGCGGACAGAGACAGCATGTCTCCTGGACGAAGGTCTAAAGATTTTCCTTTTGTTTTTCAGAATAAATTGATCTAATATAAATGAATATAACACAATAAAATGTTATTATTATTATTATCTCCTCCATGGGCTGCCACCTTATCGTGGTGGAGGGGTTTGAGTGTCCCAATGATCCTAGGAGCTATGCTGTCTGGGGCTTCATGCCCCTGGTAGGGTCACCCAAGGCAGACAGGTCCTAGGTGAGGGACCAGACAAAGAGCAGCCCGAAGACCCCTTATGATGGACAAGAACTTTGGACTTGGTGTTCCCTCGCCCGGACGCGGGTCACCGGGGCCCCACTCTGGAGCCAGGCCTGGAGGGGGGGCACGATGGCGAGCGTCTGGTGGCCGGGCTTTTACCCATGGAGCCCGGCCGGGCTCAGCCCGAAGAGGAAACATGGGCCCCCCCTCCCATGGGCCCACCACCCGTGGGAGGGGCCAAAGGGGTCGGGTGCAGTGTGGGATGGGTGGCAGCAGAGGGAGGGGACCCTGGCGGTCCGATCCTCGGTTGCAGAAACTGGCTCTTGGGACGTGGAATGTCACCTCTCTGGTGGGGAAGGAGCCGGAGCTAGTGCGTGAGGTCGAGAGGTTCCGGCTAGAAATAGTCGGTCTCACCTCGACGCACGGCTCTGGTTCTGGAACCAGTCTCCTTGAGAGGGGCTGGACATACTTCCACTCTGGAGTTGCCCAAGGTGAGAGGCGTCGGGCAGGAGTGGGCATACTTGTTGCTCCCCATCTCGGCGCCTGTACGTTGGGGTTTACCCCGGTGAACGAGAGGGTAGCATCCCTCCGCCTACGGGTGGGGGGACGGGTTCTGACTGTCGTTTGTGCTTACGGGCCGAACGACAGTTCAGATTACCCACCCTTTTTGGAGTCCTTAGAGGGGGTACTGGAGAGTGCTCCTCCTGGGGACTCCCTTGTTCTGCTGGGGGACTTCAACGCTCACGTGGGCAATGACAGTGAGACCTGGAGGAGCGTGGTTGGGAGGAACGGCCCGCCCGACCTGAACTCGAGCGGTGTTCTGTTGCTGGACTTCTGTGCTCGCCATGGATTGTCCATAACGAACACCATGTTCAAGCATAAGGGTGTCCATATGTGCACTTGGCACCAGGACACCCTAGGCCGCAGTTCGATGATCGACTTTGTCATCGTTTCATCGGATCTGCGGCCGTATGTCTTGGACACTCGGGTGAAGAGAGGTGCGGAGCTGTCCACTGACCACTACCTGGTGGTGAGTTGGCTCCGGTGGTGGGGGCGAAAGCCGGTCAGACCTGGCAGGCCCAAACGTGTTGTGAGGGTCTGCTGGGAACGTCTGGCGGAATCCCCTGTGAGACGGAGCTTTAACTCCCATCTCCGGCAAAACTTCGAACACGTCCCGGGGGAGGTGGGGGACATGGAGTCCGAGTGGACCGTGTTCCGTGCCTCCATCGTTGAGGCGGCCGATCGGAGCTGTGGCCGCAAGGTTGTCGGTGCCTGTCGCGGCGGCAACCCTCGAACCCGCTGGTGGACACCTTCGGTGAGGGATGCCGTCAGGCTGAAGAAGGAGTCCTATCGGGCCTTTTTGGCCTGTGGGACTCCGGAAGCAGCTGATGGGTACCGGCGGGCGAAGCGGCATGCGGCTCGGGCGGTTGCTGAGGCAAAAACTCGGGCGTGGGAGGAGTTTGGAGAGGCCATGGAGAAAGACTTCCATACGGCTTCGAGGCGATTCTGGTCCACCATCCGGCGTCTCAGGGGGGGGAAGCGGTGCAGCACCAACACTGTTTATAGTGGGGATGGTGTGCTGCTGACCTCTACTCGGGACGTTGTGGGCCGGTGGGCGGAGTACTTCGAAGACCTCCTCAATCCCACCAACATGCCTTCCACTGAGGAAGCGGAGCCTGGGGACTCTGGGTTGGGCTCTCCAATCTCTGGGGACGAGGTCACCGAGGTGGTTAAAAAGCTCCTCGGTGGCAAGGCCCCGGGGGTGGATGAGATCCGCCCGGAGTTCCTTAAGGCTCTGGATGTTGTAGGGTTGTGTTGGTTGACGCGACTCTGCAATGTCGCATGGACATCGGGGGCAGTTCCCCTGGATTGGCAGACTGGGGTGGTGGTCCCCCTGTTCAAAAAGGGGGACCGGAGGGTGTGCTCCAATTATAGAGGGGTCACACTCTTAAGCCTCCCTGGCAAGGTCTATTCAGGGGTCCTGGAGAGGAGGGTCCGTCGGATAGTCGAACCTCGGATCCAGGAAGAGCAGTGTGGTTTTCGTCCTGGTCGTGGAACACTGGACCAGCCCTACACCCTCGGCAGGGTCCTGGAGGGTGCATGGGAGTTCGCCCAACCAGTCTACATGTGTTTTGTGGACTTGGAGAAGGCGTTCGACCGTGTCCCTCGGGGAGCCCTGTGGGGGGTTCTCCGGGAGTATGGGGTACCGGGCCCTTTGATACGGGCTGTCAGGTCCCTGTATGACCGGTGTCAGAGTCTGGTCCGCATTGCCGGCAGTAAGTCGGGCTCGTTTCCGGTGAGAGTTGGACTCCGCCAGGGCTGCCCTTTGTCACCGATTCTGTTCATCACTTTCATGGACAGAATTTCTAGACCAGCCAAGGTGTTGAGGGGATCCGATTTGGTGGCCTTAGGATCTCATCTCTGCTTTTCGCAGACGATGTGGTCCTTTTGGCTTCATCAGATCGTGATCTGCAGCTCTCGCTGGAGCGGTTCGCAGCCGAGTGTGAAGCGGCCGGGATGGGGATCAGTGCCTCCAAATCCGAGGCCATGGTCTTGAGCCGGAAAAGGGTAGAGTGCCTTCTCCGGGTCAGGGGGGGTGTCCTGCCCCAAGTGGAGGAGTTTAAGTATCTCGGGATCTTGTTCACGAATGGGGGAAGAAGGGAGCGGGAGATCGACAGGCGGATTGGCGCAGCGTCTGCTGTCAAGCGGGCGTTGTACCGGTCCGTCGTGGTGAAGAGAGAGCTGAGCCAAAAAGCGAAGCTCTCGATTTACCGGTCGATCTACGTTCCCACCCTCATCTATGGTCATGAGCTTTGGGTCATGACCGAAAGAACGAGATCGCGGATACAAGCGGCCGAAATGGGTTTTCTCCGTAGGGTGGCTGGGCTCTCCCTTAGAGATAGGGTGAGAAGCTCAGTCATCCGGGAGGGACTCAGAGTAGAGCCGCTGCTCCTTCACATCGAGAGGAGCCAGTTGAGGTGGCTCGGGCATCTGGTCAGGATGCCTCCTGGACGCCTCCCTGGTGAGGTGTTCCGGGCACGTCCCACCGGGAGGAGGCCCCGGGGAAGACCCAGGACACGCTGGAGGGACTATGTCTCTCGGCTGGCCTGGGAACGCCTCGGGATTCCCCCGGAGGAGCTAGAAGAAGTGGCTGGGGAGAGGGAAGTCTGGGCCTCCCTTCTGAAGCTGCTACCCCCGCGACCCGACCTCGGATAAGCGGAAGAAGATGGATGGATGGATGGATATTATTATTATTGGTGCTATAAATGAACCAGCAGCAGTTGGTTCAGAACCGGATCAGTACCTGGTCCAGGAAACGGTACAGCTGCACGGCCCGCTCCATGTTCTGCTCGGTGCTTTTGACCCGCTGGGAGAAGTCCTGCAGCTGGGCCCAGAAGGAGTGAACTTTGACCTCGTAGGCGTGCATGTCCGGATTGGAGACGTCGCCCCAGCGCTCCAGCCGGCTCAGCAGAGCTTCGCCCCGCTTGCATCGCTCCTGAGGACGGAGAAAGCAGAGTTAGACCCGCCGGGCCAGTCCCGCAGCTCCGACCCAAACGGTTCTCCAGACGGTTCTGCAGAACTCACGTAAGCGACGGCGTAGAACTCCTTGAAGTCCTGCTGCTTCCTGCTCAGCAGATCCAGAGAGTCCACCGGCTCATTCAGACACTGCAGGCGGAGCTCGCCCTCCTCCTCCAGCCACGCCCTCACCTGCCGAACAGGTAGCAGAAACGGGTCAGAGCCAAGTGACCGGTCCGTCCAGAGAGGTTCTGATCCATCAGTCATGGAGGAGGGAGTTCTGCCTCAGAGCATTCAGTAACATACTGACTACTGCTGCATACTGAGAGCTGCAGTGAAGCTGAAGCTGCTCCTCAGCAGCCATGACGCCCTCACTGAGCGTGCTCAGCCTCACCTGGCTGAAGCCGCGCTCCAGGCCCCTGAACTCGGCGATGAAGCTGAGCTCCTGCGTCCTGGCGTTGGACAGGGTGACCAGGCGGTGCAGCAGCTCGTCCACCCGATCGTAGAGAGACGCCGCGGCCTCCACCGCCGCCCGCTGCTCCTCCGCGCCGATCACCTCGTCCCTGCGCAGCCAGGCCAGAGAGGCCCCGCCCTCCTGCTGCAGCTGCACCAAGCGGGCGTCTTTCAGGGTGCTGCACATCGCCGCCCTGCAGCTGGACAGCAGCTGCTCCGCATCCTGGCAGGGGACAGGGACAACGTCTGGGCTGGCCTAGTCAAAACATTCTGATGAAGCTGAACCTGATTTACAGCAAATGGAAACAAAAGCCTCCCGCACGAGGGAGCCACTGATCACCTGCCCCGTTACCTCAGCAACAGCAGGTAAAGGTGTGCTCTGCAGGTTGCTGATGGTTTCCTGCAGCAGATGGATGACGCTGCTGCACTGCCTGGAGAGCTGCTCCACCCTCTGATGGACACAAAGCATCGAAACATCTGAACTCTGAGCTCATTTCATCAGCGCTGCAGAGGCTCAGGTCACACTGCAGGGGTCACCAGGGTCAGGCTTTAACTAAACTAACTGTGAGTGTGTGTGCGCGTTTGTTTCTAATACGTTGTGGTTGTGGGGACCCACTGCTCCTTGTGGGGACCGAAGCCTGGTCCCCACAAGGAGAAACGCTGTTTTTGGGTCCGGGGTCAGATTTAGGACTAAGGTGTGAATTGAGTTTTGGTTGGTTAGAGTTAGGATAAAGGTTTAGGCTGTAGAAATGAATGGAAGTCAATGGAAAGTCCCCGCAAAGATAGCTGCGCAAACATGGGTGTGTGTGTGTGGGGGGGGGGGTTGCTGACCAATCTGAAGCTGATCCAGTTGCTCTGGCTGAAGCTGAATGAGCCTCCAAGCTCTACAGGAAGCTGCTGCAGATCCACATGTCTCTGCAGAGACGTCAGGGAGTTCAGCACCTCCACCTGCAGGAGGAAACTCACTGTTAGCATTCAGTGTTAGCATTCACAGAGAGCCGCAGGGCGGAGCCTGGCCAGCTGCTGCAGTTACCTGAGCAGCAGCAGCTTTATCCAGCCACAGTGATGAGTCTTTGTTAGCAAGGAAGAGAACTGAGTGGATGGAGCTGGGCGAATCCTCCTGCACAGGAAAACATCCTCAGTGAGACGCAGAACATTAGCAGAACAGAACCAGAACTTCAGCTGAAGTTCGTCTGTCTCCAGCTGTTTGAATGAAAGACTGTACATGTGAGACTTCAGAGCAGCTGGAGTCGAGCCGGACGTTTTATCCACCCTGGACAAAACTGAAGCCTAAAGATCTGAGAGTCCCAAAGGAAACATTCTGCTCGACCTACAGCTTCAGCCCACTGGGCTGGTCCAGGTTCTCCAGAACCTTACTGCCACTTTTCACCCAGAGGACGCTGACCTGGAGCCCTGTTGAAGCACTGTTGATTAAGCAACAGTGCTTCATGCACTGTTGCATGAAGGACTGCAGCAACAAACACATGAAGGACTGCAGCAACAAACACATGAAGGACTGCAGCAACAAATACATGAAGGACTGCAGCAACAAACACATGAAGGACTGCAGCAACAAACACATGAAGGACTGCAGCAACAAACACATGCAGGACTGCAGCAACAAACACATGAAGGACTGCAGCAACAAACACATGCAGGACTGCAGCAACAAACACATGAAGGACTGCAGCAACAAACACATGAAGGACTGCAGCAACAAACACATGCAGGACTGCAGCAACAAACTGCTTTTAACCACAGCAGAAACTGGATCAGAGGGCTTGGCTGGTTTCAATAGATGAATCGATCTGGTTCTGTTGAATATAATCAGCAGGTCATGTGACCCTCCCTGGTCATGTGACCCTCCTCCCTGTGGTCCAGCCTCACCTGCAGGGTCTGGAGGGCAGAGAAGACGGCAGATGCAGGAGCAGCTCTCCGAGCATCCACCAACACCGTCAGCCCCATGGCTTGAGCCTCCGCCCTGTTTCACACAGGAAGTGATGTCAGAGACAGAGCCGTCATACGGGTGAGGGCAGCGAAGCAGGATCTGGGCGTACCTGAGGGTGGAGGTGTAGTAGCGCATGAGGTGGAGCAGCTTGGCGCTCTCACAGTCTGGGTCTGTCCACACAGGGCTGCAGGTGGAGATGGTGAGAAGAACCCGCCCTGCTCTGTCTCTGGTTCCTGATGGAGACGCAGCCGGCACATCAACACGCTAAACACACGCTTACAACATGTTTAAACACGCTAAACACACGCTACAATATGCTAACGATATTTTACGCTCCAGCATGTGTGGCAGACAGAAGGGGCCTGACCCACTGGGCTCAAACAGGCTGATCTTGTTTCTGCTGCTCACCAGGCAGGCACACAGCTCCAGACCTCAGCAGCACACTCTGGAACCTCGACTGGGAGGACTGGGAGGACTGGGTTGGGGAAGCTAAGGGTTTTTCTGGTTCTTTTGGACCAAAACCAGCGTTGATGTGTAACTGGATATGGGAACCCTCACAGCTGGAACCTGCAGAGAGACACCTGATCAGAACCAGAACCAGGTGGAGATCCAAATCAATAAAAAGTTTCTTAAAGTCCTGGACGTCACAGCCGGTCAGGGCGACCCGGGTCACGAGGACTTTCTGTGACCTGGAACTCAGAGCAGATCATCCCGAACCCGGCAGACACAAACAGGTGAGTTAGGAGGAGGAGCTACAGACAGGTGAAACGCTTCAGCCAATCAGAGGAGGAGATAGACAGTTACAAAGACAAAAGGTGTAAAAAGGGATTCAGCCAATCAGAGGAGGAGGTGAATGAGGAAGTCAGAAGGACGCTGGTGATTGGGAGAGACACTGAGGAAGAGGAGGAGGAGGAAGAGGAGGGGTGTACCTTCAGTCTGATGACCTGCAGATATTCGTCCACCAATCTGCTCCTCTTCTTTCCCCAGGTTCTCCTGAACTCCACTGAACGCAGGAGGAGCTTCCTCAGACTCTGCTGGAACTTCACAATAAGAGTCCTGCGTTTGTTTTTCAGAATAAATTACATTCAGTTGGTTTGTTGTTGAATAGGAATCCTCAGGTTGTGTTCGGTTTTCAGAATAAGAGCCCTCAGGTAGTGTTAGTTGTGCTGGATCTTCAGAATAAGAGTCCTCATGTTTAATCTGATCTTCAAAATAAGAGTCCTCGTGTTGTGTTGCCTTTTCAGAATAAGAGTTTTCATGTTGTATCAGATTTTTAGAATAAGAGTCATCAAGTTGTTCTTGTTTTTCAGAATAAGAGTCCTCAGGTAGTGTTAGTTGTGCTGGATCTTCAAAATAAAAGTCTTCAGGTAGTGTTTGTTGTATTAGCTTTTCAGAATAAGAGTCTTCGGATTTGAGGAGGCTTTGTTCAGTTTTAGAGCTGTTGGGGAAAACATGCCCAGAATTTAACTTCTTTGACTCAGAGGGTATTTGAAAGGAGCCAATTTCAAAATAAGAGTCTTCAGAATGTGTCTGCAGTGTGCCGTCAGAATAAAAGTAATCAGTGCCAGTTTTCTGTGTCTCATTTTCAGAAAAAGAGCTGGCAGAAGTTGCTTTTAGAGCAATATTTTCAAAATAATACTCAGCTGAATGTTTGCTTTCAGTGATGCTTTTACACTGAAAATCTGGGTGTGTTGTTTTATGGCTCATATTTTCACAATAAGAGTCCTCTGGGTTTATTTTCTCTATAATATTTTCAGAATAAAAGTCTTTCAGGTATGTATTTTTTGTTAGTTTTTCAGAATAAGAGCCTCCTGGATTTATATTTTCTCCCATATCTCCATAATTAGAGGTACTCTGTTTGTTTTTTTCTGACATATTTTCAAAATAAGAGTCCTCTGGGAGGATTTCTTCTGTGATACTTTCACAACAAAAGTCTTCTGTGTTTGTATTTTCAGTCATGTTTATACCGTATGAGGCCTCCAGGTTTAGTTTTCTCATAAACCTTTCAGAATAAGAGTCCTCAGAGTGCATTAGTTTGTTAATTTCAGAGTTAAAGTCTTTAGCTGTGTACTCTTCACATCCTGTCTTTTTCTCTTTAACCTCTCCTTCTTCCTTCTGATCAACTTTCATCACTTCCTCCTTTCTTCCCAGAACCACCTCCTCCTCTTCATCGCTCCTCCTCTCCTGCTGCAGTCGCTCCTCTCTTTCTGCACAGTCTGACTCCAAACCTTCATCTCTGTCATGCTTTGCCTCCTCCTCCTCCTCCTCACCTCCTGCAGCTGCAGCGTGCATGCTGCTCCTCCCTGCTGCACCGCAGCCTTCTGAGGAAGAGGAGGAGGAGGGACCGAAGTTCTCCTCCAGCAGTCTGGAGCACTGCACGGTGTGTGAGCTGGCCTTGGTGGCCCACGGGTGTGTTGTGGTTCTGGTCCGGTTCTGCAGGCTGATGGACTGGGTCAGGGATCCTTTCTGTGGGGAGAAGCGTGTCAGCGCTGGTTGCAGCGGCGGCAGCAGCTCGGTCAGCTCCACGTATTCGCCCTCTGAGTCGTCGCTGCTGGCTGCTGACTGGCTGGGTGTAGCTGGGAGGGGGAGGAGCTTCCCATCCGTCCTGGAGGAGGCGGAGCCACGCGAGCGGTTGATGAACTGCGGGTGGACGACGTCCTCCCAGGGGACCCTGAAGACGTCGCCCTGGGCGGACAGGACGCAGCGCCGCAGTCTGGTGGCGCGGCGCCGCTCACGCTCCCGGTTCTCGCCGTCCAGCCAGGCCATGCTGAAGATGGAGGTCAGGGCCCGGGCCGGCACCTCCTGCTGCTCCGCATGGCGGCCGCCCGCTGACGCGCTGACCAGGAGCAGGTGGGGAGGGACAGGGGCCCCGCAGGCCGCAGGAGCAGCAGGAGGAGAAAGCAGCAAGTAGAAGTCTCCTGGATGGAGGAGGAGCGGGTCCAGAGGACAAAGATGGACGACTATCCTCTCATGGAGGCAGAGAGGCCAGCCGGGATGACGGAACAACAGGCCGGAGAACGGAGCCTGGAGAGGGGGGGAGGATAAGACGAGGGGGGGGGGGGGGGTCAGAGAGGGGGCGGGGTCAGTCATCAGGACAAACATGATTCTCCTCTCCTGTTCTCAATAAAAAGTGACTCCATGATGGACGAACATAAAGTCTGACTAAAGTATTCAGAGCACTTTAACTTTTCTTCACCAACCAGTCTGAGCTTACTGGGATCAAACCACGGCAGAACTGAGAGCTGGAAGGAAAATTATCATTCATGTCTGATCTGAAAAGTGCGGTGTGCAGGCCTTCTGGAGTTTATCTCTACCTGCTGGAAACTTTTCTCTGCTCTGCTGAGTAAAACATCTCCAGCTCAGGGAGGTTGCAGTCTGGACTTTGAGTAGGCCACTCTAACACATGAATCTGCTCATTGCCATAGCAACGTGTTTGTAGGGAAGCATGGTAGTGGCAGTACTGTGATGTGGGCCTGTGTCTGCAGTCAGAGAAGGTTGGAGAAAACGTCCGGAGATCATTTTATAAATGAGTTTTATTCACTGAAACTAAGGATGTCAATTTCCTTTTTATTCATTTAAAAACTAAAAATTTCTCTTTTACCAAACAGTCGATTATGAAAAGCTGCCAGATATTCCAAGTTTCATGTTTTCTAGAAACATTGCTAAAAGCATCAACTCTCTGTTTCCTGTTTGAATAGGCAGAAAAACCAGAAGGACATTCTGAGGCCTAGGGGTTAAAGGTCAATACCCTTCTTCTTCTCCGACACTGAAATCGCTTCTTCGCATGTTTAAATCACTTCATGTTTCTGTGTGGGGGTCAAAGGTTGAAGGGTGTGTGGACAGACAGGGGACAGGGTGGACAGTCGTCTGCAGAAACTCACACAGGCATCCTGCTGCAGGTTCTGCAGGAAGTGCTTGGAAGGAAGCAGGAAGTGGAAGAGGTAGCGGAGGCCGTCTCCACGGTAACAGCCGTCCACCACTGCGAGGACCTGAGGCAGCAGGGTGGGGGCCGAGGCCTGGAAGGGCAGGAAGACGGCGGCCAGCGCCTTCTGGATGCACACATCCAAAGACTCAGAGTCCTGCAGGAGACACAACAGGGAGGACATGTGGACCAGGACCGGACCAGAACCAGAGAGGAGAAGGGAGGGGAGGGGAAGAAGAGGAGAGAGAGAGGAAAAGAGAGGAAGAGGAGTACGGAGGACCTCCTACTCTGAGCTGATTATGACTTCCTGGTGTGGATCAATAACTGATCAGTTAGCAGGAGGTCAAAGGTCAGAGAAGACCACTTCCAACTGCTTTACCCACAGCAGGAATACAGAGAGCGCCCCCACAGGCCCAACCACCCACTGTGGGTTCTGGTTCTGGTTCTGAGGAGAACTTGGCGGTCAGGTCCGTCTCCAGCGCGGCGTCCTGACGACGGGCTCCAATGTTCCAGCAGGCCTGATGCTTTCAGAGGATCTGGTTCTGGTTCTGCTGGTTTGGACGGATGCCCGCCGGGCCGTGATTCATCCTGATGCAGAACCGGTTCCTGCAGGGCGTGGAGCAGCAGGTCAACATGTCCCAACATCAGTCTGCAGGACAGGAACTCTGTTCCCTGATGGGCTGGGATCCGGGCTCCCTGCTGGGTCAAAGGTCACGGCTCTCTAATGAAGAAACCTCAGGAGACGTGACCTCTGGTCCTGCCAGAGAGCGGTGAGGAGGATGAGGCGCCTTCTCTCCTCTGGATGAAAGCAGCTAGAGCTTCTCCAGAAAAACATGGCTGACGTCGTCATGGAAACATCAGCGCTGCATGCTATGCTAGCTTAGACAAAGTTAGCAGGCAGGAGACGGTTCAGTAGTCAGAATGAAACCAGTGAATGTGAAGTGACTCCGAAAGGATGAGATCTTTCATCCACCAAACTTTCTCCTTCCTGCCTCCAGCAGCGTCACAATGTTCTGCTCCAGCTGTTTAACTGGTTCCCAGCTTGGCCAGTTACTACTCTAACTGGTAGCACAGAGCACAGATACAACTTCCTGCTAACCTTCACAATAAAAGCCTGAATTCTAACAATGTCCTGCAGCTCATTAAAACCCGCGTAGTTTCCTCTGGATGCTTAGCGTTCAAATGTCACTGAAAGAAAACAAGTTTCAAAAAATGAAATTTGAAAACTAAAATCCATTTCAAAAATCTAAACTTTCAATTAAAACATAAGTTTTGAGAACAACGGTTGAAGCTACATTTATGCAACTTTTCTAACCTAAACTGAGTTTTGAAAATGACTTTAATAAACTTGGTTCTTTTCAAATCGTGTTCTTCGGACTCTTCTCCAAACATCTCAGGCCGAGACTTCCTGAGGGAAAAAATATTAGAGAAAACCTAAAATGAATTTTAGATTTTTTTTATTTTGAAAAATAAAAATAAATAATAAAAACGGAGATTTTTAAAAAAAACACACTTTTAAAACAATTTTTCTAAAAAATAATTTAAGATAAAATCTAAAATAAATAATTTGGGAAAAGGTTAAATTTACAAAAAAGTTTTTTAGAAAAACGATTTATAAAAGTTATTTGACAAAAAATTTGAATAAATATGACACTGTGGGTTCAAGTATTGTAACTGGTGGCTTCATAAGAGCTTCAGGAGCTGAAGGTCGTCTAGAAAGCAGAGAAAGTCGGTCTGCAGCAGCAGCGAACGTCCCAACAGCTTACACCGCCAAACAGCTAAAGCCCTTCTGCCGCCATCATCATCATCATCGTCGTCGTCAGCAGCAGCAGAGCAGCTTCCTGCTGTGATTACCCGCCATGGTTCTGTGATGCTGCGTGCCGGCTGCGGCGTGCTGTGGCTCGTCTGGAGACGCTGCAGTTTCCTCCCAGGGATTAAAGTTTCATCTGATGTTATCACATTCCAGAGGCGCTGAGCAGGAATGAGCGGCGCGCCTTCAGGCGATGCCTCCGCAGCTTACCGAGACAGGAATGCTCCAGACAGCCAGGCTGCTGGAACACCAGAACCAGAACCCCAAGTCAGAGAGAGCAGAACCTCACACAGAACCTGGGACCGGGCCGCTGATGTTCTACAGAAACCGTCTCTCAGTTCAGAACGAGAACCAGGAAGATTCCTTCAGCAGATGAGGGTTAAAGCTCGGGGAAACGGGCCGTGTTCTGTCCCAGTCTGACCCATCGGTACCGACTGCCTCACCGCTCATGTTCTGGATGCTGTAGTGTCCCAATTTCTAAATTTCTAACAGAAATTTCTAACGTTCAGAACCTTCTGCACGTTTCCAACCCAGGAGAAGTCTGATACTGCAACTTCATGTCACCTAATGGGCTAACTTGCCCATTAGGACTGCTGAACTCTTAACTGGACTGCACTCAAAATCTGGTCTCCACTTCATACCTTGCACATGTACAGAGCTAAATAACTTCTATTTTACTGTCATTCCTGCACTTTATATTTTATATTTAGACTTATATTCATATTTTATACTGTATTTTATTTTATTCTGGAGTAACCTCACAACATTGGAAGCTCAAACATTGTCCTGAGCCGTATGCAACGAAATGTCGTTCTGTATTCACCCTGCATGCAAAATGACAATAAAGTCAGTCTAAGTCTAATGGGAGCACGGGCTAACAGTAGCAAGGGCTAACAGTAGCAAGGGCTAACAGTAGCAAGGGCTAACAGTAGCACAGGCTAACAGTAGCGAGGGATAAGAGTAACACAGGCTAACGGGAGCACGTGAAAATGATAGCGTAGGCTAACGGTGGCATAGGCTTGCAGGGTAACGAGTAGCATGGATCCTCTAGTTTGATATGACTTGTTGATAACTGAGAAAGTTTTCAAGGTGCCGCTTGGCTTCAGGTTTGTATAAAAGTGTTCGTTTGAAACCAGGGCCTCCTCTCAGAGCTGCCCTCCTCACAGCTTGAATAAAAACCTTCATTCTTCTTCTCCTGAATCTGTTGGGATCTTGAATCTGTGATCCTTCTGGATCGGATCGCAGTGGAGATCCGATCCAGAAGCAGCAGGTCCCACTGAAGTAGGTCAGAGGGCAAATCCCTTCCCACTGGTGTCACCTTCCAGTGTCGGGGGGGCTCCCACACGGTGGCACCGCCAGGCTTCATGTTTCAGACCTGAGCAGGACCGAACCGACCCAACAAAGACTACTTCCTGCTTCTGAACATCTGGACCAATGAGAGGCCGGAACCGTAGAGACATCCGACCCGACAGGCAGCGTGAAGACGGCTTCCAGAGCGTGGAGAACATGATCCACATGGTGACCTGGCGCCGGCGGTGGGAAACCAATCTGCTCTGGGTCCACCAGAACCACAGACCGGGTTCTGATAGAAACTCCGGATCCGTCCTTTGGGCAGGAACCAGCGTCTGAACATTCCTGCAATGCCTCAACAGAGACTGACTGAGAGCCTGAACACATTCTGGTCTGAGGTGTCAAGAAAATCCGAGCTCATCCCACTTCCCCATGCTGGAGATTTTAGTTTAACAGTAATAATAAATAAAGTTATCTTTAAAATGAATCACTCAAGTGACATCAAGGCCCAACCGTAGACTTAAGTGTCAATAAAGTTAGTTTAACAGTAATAATAAATAAAGTTATCTTTAAAATGAATCACTCAAGTGATATCTAGGCCCAACAGTAGACTTAAGTGTCAATAAAATAAATCTGGTTGTGTGTGTTGTTTTTGTCTCATGCAAACTTTGCTTTAATTTTACTTTTTTCTATCTAATCATAAGAAATCATAGTCAGTCAGAGAGAGTCATGAAACAGGAAAAGCAGGTTTCCTGGAAAAAGAGGAAGTTTCCAGCCTGCAGATTCATAAAAATAGATGAGACTATTTCTTATTTTAAAGCATGAAAGTTTAAAGAATTAAATCTAAACATTTTGATAATTTGATAAGATTCAAAGTAAAATACTTATATTAATATTGGTTTACTTGTAATAATACTTACACTTATATTTGTGGGAACACTTACAAGGAAAACAAGTAACTGTAACTTTAGTAGTAAATAATTAGAATCATGTATTATTCTTTTGGTTTCTTTTCAGAAAAACATCTGTAATAACTCACATTAGGATTATAATAAGGATAATTAATAAGTTATGGTTATAAAATCATAAATGAATGATAAATCAGAGAAGCTGAAGAAAATAAATGTGATATAAGTTATGGTTATAAAATTATAAATGAATGCTAAAATCAGAGAAGCTAAAGAAAATAAAAGTGATATAAATGTGATTTTGACATTGAACTTGAAATGGTGTAAAAGGTGTAACTGCAATTAAACATCACTGATATGTTGGAGGTAGAGAGTAGGTGAAAGGTGAAAGGCAAGGAACTAACAGGAGAGCAGAGATGATCAACGCCTTATTTAGAGAGTAGGTGAAAGGTTGTGCAGGCAATGGACATAGGAGGTTGAGCAACTCTGAGACATTAGCACAGACATCAGGACATAATGTCTGTAAGACAGTGATGGATATGAAATCATCTGAGCAGTCAGCCAATGAAACAAGCCCAGCAACAGTGCTAGCCAAAGAAACCCTATAAAAGGTGAGTGCAAAAGAGGAACCTTTTGTTGGATCCTCCGGGCAGCTTCGAGCCAAGAGATGGACAAAGAACTCTGCAGCTGAAGAAGAGCCGGGGCCACGGAGCCGAAGACTGTCCTGCTCATGCATGGGGACCAACCCGTCAGCCCCACAACCTGTGGCTTCAAATCGCACTTCTCTCATCGGCTGGGTTCAGACCCCAAAGACAAAGATGAAGACAAAGGCAAAGACAAAGAAGAAGAACTGGTGCCTTCCTTCCTGCCAGCACCAAGTCCTGTGTGACCTCACCATCCATGCGGAGAGGAGGCTCATCAGACCTACAGAGATTCCTGCCTTCGCTGATCAACATCTTCCTCCTGCTGCAACACCTTCTTCATCATCAGACCTGCGGAGATCCTGGCCTTCATCGATCGGCGTCTTCCTCCTGCTGCAACACCTTCTTCATCATCAGACCTGCGGAGATCCTGGCCTTCATCGATCGGCGTCTTCCTCCTGCTGCAGCACCTTCTTCGTCGTCGTGCCAGGTCTGGGGTTCGAGGCGCCAGGCTCCGTCCGTCTCTCTCAAAGGTTCCCTTTTTTAGTTCTCAGTCAGCAGTAGGGAAAGATAGACTAGATGATTGATTTTACTTATTTGATTATTTCTGCTACTGAATTAAGCTGTACTGACCCTTGCAAAAATGCCTTACTAATAAAATATTTAGCATAAAGAAAATCTAAAAGATGTTGTGGACATTCAGTTAATGAGTCACCTTAAAGTTCTTTGATGGTTGTAAAATAGCTGTGATGTTTGATTCTGGAGAGGAAGAGGTGGAAAATGTTTTATAGGTTGCTGGTAGCCCAAATTTAAAACAACATCCTTGGGACTCGCCCGAGTCACTAAAACCTACCTGGTTCAATAACAAATGCAAGTTGTAAAATAGAGAACGAGCGACCGTTAACAGGTGTGCTCTGTGAAACTAGTTGGCTGTAGGCTGCTCCGTCTGGCTAATTCACAGGGGGAAACAGGGTGGGACACCTGGATGTAGGCCGTTAAAAATCAGGTGAATCGTTTCTCGAAACCAGCTTAAACAGAGTTTACTTCAGTTCTGGACAGGGTAAATCCCGGCAGATTTAGGAAACTCAATTAACCCGTTAGATGGAGAGCTGGTAGCACATCTCCCCTCTCAGAAGAGGAAGCAGAGAGTGAGACAGTAGAGACAGAAAGGAGGGGGGGGGTGTTGCGCAACAACAGAGGTTGAACTGCCATGAATCGGACCGGAGAGGCTCCAGAACCTCCTGGGCCAGAGTTCCTGTTCCTGGTCGGTTCTGGAAGGCGTCCAGAACTCTTTGGGCCGGTATTTACGGCCTCTATGAAAGGATTCAGTGAAGCGGCCCGACCTGAGGGTGAAGTTCTGATGGAGACCAGTTTAAACCCAACACCAGTCAGCCGACGCCAGTGTGTGATGGGACCGCATGTGGTCTCCATGGTAACCAGGTAAACATCGTTCAGGAGTAAATGAGGAGATAAAAGCCAGTTGGACTGAAGTCCTGAGTGGACATGAAGGACAGCCGTCCAACTGGACCAGAACTCTGGCACTCGGGTTAAACTCTGAAAATATGAGGGCGTAGCAACGCAACGCTCAGCAACGCAACGCTCAGCAACGCAACGGTCAGCAACGCAACGGTCAGCAACGCAACGCTCAGCAATGCAACGCTCAGCAACGCTCAGCAATGCAACGCTCAGCAACGCAACGCTCAGAAACGCAATGCTCAGCAACACAACGCTCAGCAATGCAACGCTCAGCAATGCAATGCTCAGCAACACAACGCTCAGCAACACAACGCTCAGCAATGCAACGCTCAGCAACGCAACGCTCAGCAACGCAACGCTCAGCAATGCAATGCTCAGCAACGCAACGCAACGCTCAGCAATGCAATGCTCAGCAACGCAGCGCTCAACAACGCAACGCTCAGCAACGCAACGCTCAGCAACGCAACGCTCAGCAACGCAACGCTCAGAAATGCAACGCTCAGCAACGCAACGCTCAGAAACGCAACGCTCAGAAACGCAACGCAACGCTCAGAAACGCAATGCTCAGCAACACAACGCTCAGCAACACAACGCTCAGCAACGCAACGCGCTGCCGGGTTCTTCTGCATGACGGCATGCAGATCTCTGAATGTCAACACTTTCACTTTGTCCACATCACAGGGGCCAGAACCAGATCCAGAACCGAACCATCAGAGCTGATCAGGAACACAGAACCGATCATCTGCAGCTGCCTGGACTGCAGACCAGAACATTCTGAAGAACCCAACAGAACCCTTCCGGATCAGAACCAACCCATCCATTCTGAGCTCAGATTCAGCTGCCATCAACCAATCAGAACTCCCCATGGACCTCCTCGCCTGTGATGTCGTCAACCTGCTCAGACAGCAGTCTCTCAGGTGGATCTCGTTCCACAGGGCTAAACTTCAGAGTTCTGTCAGAACCATTGACCTCTGACTGGACCCACATTAGTTCTGGTTCCTGTTGTGGCTCCTTGAGCAGGTCTCAGCATGTTTCCGTCAGCACTCCCAGTTTACCTGACGTCTCCATGGTAACGGCACTTCGCCCTGCTCAGGTGAGTGTAATCATCAGAGTGAGTCACTGTTTTCACTTGTTCTGCCGGCGAAACAAAGAGTCACTTCAGAGTCACGCCGGAGCCGGGTCCAGGTTCTGGTACTGAACAGAGCAGTACAGACAGGACATGGGGAAGACGGCGTCAGGGATGGATGGTCATCGTTGCCATGGTGACAATGATAAACTACAGCCTGATGCCTGCAAAGACCAAAACCTGAGGAGGTTTAATTTCACTACTGTGGTTCAGCAATAAATACGAATCTATTTAAAGAATAGACGCATCTTTACATCATTTCAATTCATTAAATACTTTGATGTTTTTTTTTTTACCAAATCACTTTTTTTTTTTTTTTTGCACCGATCCCCAGCTGGAACCTTTGTATTCACATGTTTCTGGTACGCCTCTAAATTTGACGCACAGCTGCATCGCTAACAATGGAAGCGTCTCCTCTGGTCTCACGGGGGGTTAATGTCTGCCTCTAAGCAATCTGATTGGACGCTGGGGACTGTTGCTCTGTTCAGGTTGCGCTAATAGCAGTTAGCCAGGTTGCGCTAATAGCAGTTAGAAATAGAAACTTCTAAATTGGAATCATGTTGGGAAATAAAGTTTTCACTGCAGCCCATCAAATCACAAACATCCCATAATAACCTGCCGAGCTACAGGAAGCACTAACAGGTGGTTCTGTTCGGCAGAACCAGAACCAGGCTGTGGGTTGTGATGCTCTGGTTCTGATTCGAAGGTGGCAGAATCTCCCAGTCTGACTGGATCGGCTCAGCTGCAGGAGTCCCAGCTGACCCGCCTCCACCTGTTACAGCACTGGACCATGGAGTGGTACTGCTCCACCGGGCTGGGTTCTGGTGTTTGACCTGACTTTCTGACACTCGGACCTGATATTTCCGAGTGTTCCGCTGGTCCTGCTGCTCACAGCTACACACACTCTGCTGTTCCACGGTACACACACACCTCAGATCCAATGTTGAATCCCTAACACACACACACACACACCCTGGTGGAACCCAACACCCCCGCTGCTCCCCCAACTAAACTCCCCTCAGTCCAGCCGCCCAGAGCTACAGGCAGTGTGTGTGTGTGTGTGTGTGTGTGTGTGTGTGTGTGTGTGTGTGTGTGTGTGTGTGTGTAGGCCTTACCATGCTGTCTGCAGTGTGTTGTCAGGGGAGATTACTCCAGTTTGACTCCATGATCCCAGTCTGTCCCAGTCTGTCTCTCGGAGCGTCTCGTGCCGTCAGCGCTGAGCGCTGTGCTAAGCTCCGCCTCCCAGGTGTCAGCCCTTCATGGACTCTCCCTCCTTTCCCTCCCCTCTGCTGCCCCCTGCTGGCTGTGGCAGAACCTAAAACCCAATCTGGATCAGAACCTCCATTACAGACTGCCTCACCGAGTCAGAACCGCTGGAAGAGACAGAGACTTCAGGATCATTTTACCTCGTTAAATAATGCTTTTATTGTGAAAACCATGTCACATGACCAACAGAACCAGAATGAATCGGAACAGTGGGTCGGCTGCTGGTTCTGATGCGGGTCAGGACATCCATGATGGTCTCTGACTGGAAACCAGTGAACAGCACCAAGGAGTGGGTCATGATGGTCCCACTTTGTTTCCAGACAATGTCTGTAAACATTCTGCTTTAACGTCACAGACTGTGACTGAACTGGGCCACTCCCAGTCAAGCTGACCAGAGCAGAGCAGAGTAGCGCCAGTGAAACCAGTGCTGGTTTCCATGGAGCTGCTGGGAGTCAGTGTGTGGTTTCCACGAACCACAGAGAAAAACGTCTTTCAGGATCTCTGAGGGGGAAACTAAGCGGCAGCAGCACAATGAGGCTGGTCGCCTTTACTGGGAGCACTGGGGACATGCAGGAGCCTGTCCGCTGGGACCAGAGAAATCCAGAAACATCCTTAACGGAACGGATCCTCTTCCCTCATCAACGCCCGTGTTTCCAGTTAACCAATCAGATCAGGAATCTCATCAGGGATCCAATCAGAACGTAGTCACAAAGAAAGCCAGAACACACACCTGAGGGGCAGGCACACACACACACACACACCCACAGAATCATCAGCACAAGTCCAACTGGGACAGACTGGGACAAACTGGGACATGGTCTGCAGAGTGTTTCATCTTTAAACTGACCACAGGAAGCAATACAAAACTCCAGAACTATCAGAACCAGGTAAACGGGTCTGTGGTTCTGGTGGGAAACTTGGGAGAACGTGACGGATCAGGCTGAGATCCTGCAGCTTCACATTTCAGGACGAGTCGGGGCAGAGACGCCCAGATGTTTCCTCAGCAGAGGAGAGAGAGGAGAAATTACATTACACACACACACACACACACACCCACCCACACACACACACACACACACACACACACACACACACACACACACACCTGAGCCTGCAGCTCATTGTTCTCATATTTTAGAAAAATTTGACAGTCTTCATGGGAACCGCTCTCTGGAGCCGTTCATACAAGAACCTGGACCAGGACCAGGTTAGAGACCATGATGGATCCACAACCTTCTGAACATGAAATATCTGCGGAAACAAGCTAACACCATCAGCTTGGGAGCTACTGATGCCTATACTAGCAGGAGCTAACATTGTTAGCTAGAGCTAAAGACATTAACAGGAGCTAACACTGTGAGAAAAAGATTT